>NC_056744.1:895090246-895352746 GCF_019279795.1 Protopterus annectens | reverse complement strand
CTTGATAGATATGAGCATCTTGAGACAATGTAGCCATTGTCTCATGTTCACAGACAACCATGTAATCCTTAAAAAACAAACACAGTACACAAGAGATGCACTTACACAGTTTCACTGGAAAAGCTTGCATACAAACAAGGTAATAAAGAACACACAGTCTAACTCCAACAAACACAATGTACAGCACACGCATAGACTAACCTATGCTGAGGCATTAAAAAAGCAATCTCCCTAAACCTCAAAGACCTCCTAAGCCTATAAATGGTAATACCTTTCCTCAGCAATCTTGAAAACACTCATCAAAAGCAACACCAAACAACACACATACACCTATGCCCAGTGGACAAGAGCAAAGCCCATGAGGCAGGCCAACACATTACCCATGGCTTGTGTCATATGGGACTCCCTTGTATGACATACACAGGTGCCCCACTCACTAGAATGAACGAGGAGAAGATGGTTACCAGCTTATCTATAGCCAGGATTGGCCAAGTTACTCACACACTCAAGTCACTATACCACATGTACCAGTATGACTCTATCACAGTCCATGTGGGAGTTAGCAACTTCAGAGGTACTTCCCTGGTCTATATGAAGAGAGACATTGTTGATCTCTCTAATTATATCTCCCAGGTTGTTATGTGCCTTGCATTAAGCAGCATTCTATTATCACCAAGGGTGATGCCACAGTATGAACAAAAGATGATTGACTTCAATAACCAACTTAGGTTCTGGTGTCTTTCCAGGGGAATTCAATATTTGTTAGCATGGGAGCACATGGTTAACCAGTAGCTTAGCTAGGGCAAGGTGACAAGGGCAATTGCCCTGGCTGCAAAGTGTTGGAGTAATGATCAGCCAATCTTGATCTCTTTAATTCAATACTGCCTTTTAAAAGCTGGTATTGCATTTGCAGTTAAACCTGAGCACTGTAGTTCTGAGTGTGTGATCTAAGCTGTAGCAAGCTGTTTGCACGTGTCCCCAAGGATTTCAAATATAAAGTCTTTTTTAGGCAATGTCAAATTGACAAACCTACCGACACAACAAATAAAATCCAAAGAAACCTAAAGGTGTCACTGCTGAGTATTATGATCCTAGACCAGAATCTCCACACCCTACAAGCTCTCCTAACTCTGGAAAATATAGACATCTGTGTGCTACATGGTTTAAATCCACAGATGGTACTCCAGCAGAGCAAGATTTCAGTGCCTTCTGCAAATTTAGACCGTCAGTTGCACAGGCCGGGACAAAAGGTTGAGGAGTCACAATCTATATTAACAACAAGCATAACTCTACATTAGTTAAACAGGACGATACCCTGGAATTTATCCATGCGCAAATCACTACAAAGTCCCATACCATATCCTAGCAAGCTATAGACCACCCTCTATGCCCCTAGAATCCCAAAGTTTGTACCTAGACCTACTGGAGACTATAACCATTAAACCAAATTCCCTATTCATGGCAGACTTTAACTACCCCTATATAGATTGGGAAACACACACTGCCTCATACTCATAGGCAAGATGATTCCTGGACTTTATTAACACAAATGCTCCTGACTAGATAGTGTGCACACCCACCAGAAGTTCAAACAGACAGGACCTGGTACTCACCAATATGAAAGAGCATAGCATCCACTCCAAGTGTCATGTCCTCACTGGTGAGGTCAGACCACAAAGCTATTAAGTGATAGTTTATTAAAATTCAATCCCCTCCACCCCCATTTCACAACAACATATGCAGAATTATTCACAGAGACCCTACAACCATGTAAATGGCTGTATAGTGGCTGCTGTACCTATTAGAAGTAATCCCAAAATAAACTCTAAAAACAAGCCACACTGGTGGAATTATAACCTTAATAGGGTATATAACAAAAGGAAAAAATTCATAGCTAAAATCAGGAAGAGCAACTCCCATGATGATAGGAGCTCTCTAATTAAAGTATATTGGAAACTAAGAGGACTATTTAAGTTAATAAGGCCAATTACTAGCCCAATATAGCCTTACAGGCTAAAGACAATCACAAGGCCTTCTACAGCAATGTCTAAAACCTCAAAGGCAGCACACATTAGTGTGCAGAACTGGTGGTCAAGGGTACCACCTTCACTGAGCAGGCTGACTGAAAAATTCATCTCAAACTTCACTCTCACTTCCAACTGTCTACCACCATGAAATACGTACTAGCAAAGCCCCCAATTATTAACATGGAGCAGGTCCTGGCAGTGCTTGCTAATGTCAACACAGCCTCAGTGGGCCCCAACAATATCCTAGGATGCCTCCTAAATAGCTGTAAACATGACCTATCAGGACCACTTGAGTCAGTTTTCAACTATAGCCTCAAAATAGGCTTTGTATCATGATAATGGAGGACTGAAATGATTATCCCACTTCATAAGGGTGGACCATCAACCAACCCCAGAAAATACAGATCTATTAGTCTGAGTAGTCTAATATGTAATGACTTGGAATGAATTATCACGAAAACGATGACCAAAGACATAGGCAACCTTCAAACTCTGGACCTGACCCAGTTTGGCTTTTTCAAGGGAAGATCATGCCTGCTAAACTTGTTGGACTTCTTTGTGAAGTTCACCAAGGCAATGGATGAGAGCAAAACCATGCATACCATCTACCTGGACCTGGCTAAAGCATTCAATACAATACCCCATTCGGGTATAGTTGACAAACTCACCAAACTGGGCATAAACCCTTATACAACTCACTGAATTTCCAGCTGGTTCAAGTACAGGACCCAGGAAGTCAGCATTGGTGAGACCACCTCCACTAAGAGACTGGTTCCTAACAGGGTATATCAGGGCTCTGTGCTGGGATGGATCCTTTTTGGCATCCACCTCTAGGAGGTAAAGACTAACATCAAGGACTTTTGGATGACCAAGTTCATAGATGATTGCAAATTGGAAGCTATCACAGATCCCCTCATGATATGAACATCTTACAAGAGGGTCTAAGACAGACAATGATTGGTGCCAAAGACATGGACAAAAACTCAATACCAAGAAATGTATTATAGTGCCTTTTGGGAAAACTGCTACCCAGGCTAATTACGCCATTGATAAGACACCTTTAAGAGTTGACTCAGTAGTTAGGATCTGGGAACCTATTTAGACAATAATCTTGATCTTTGACCTATATGTGGCCAATGTAGTAAGAAAACCATTCTATGTCAACCAACTTATAAGTAGGAACATGGCATCTAGGTCCAAGATAGTCATGGTGCCACTTTATTCATCCATTATCAAACCCATCATTGTGTATAATGCCCCCTTTGGCATGTATCTGACCAGACATATGCAACAGTTTAAATGCCCACAAATGTTCCTTACCAGGAGAATCCAGGGTATGAACACATTATCCTCTACAGACTGCCTTACAGGCCTGTCTCTTTATTCTGTCCCCTACAGGTTACCGAGAGGTGAGCTGCACCTGGCATGTAAGGCATCCTCAGATCCAGCTGTGATGGACCTTTTGTACATACATAAAACTAACAGCATCAGAACCACTATATACAAGGAGTTAAATATGGCTTGTGACATAAATAAGACATGCTGGTGTGAGAAATATGGGCTTAGGGGATCCCCATGCTCTGAAAACAGGCTCCCCATCCATGTGAAACAGATTCCATCCCTGACCCTATTTAAGTGTAAACTTGACCAATGGATAGGAAATCAAAAATTCACCCAGGTTTGACACCTGTGTCTCTGATAGACAGAGAAAGACAGTAATGTCCAAACTAACACCCCCCACTTAACCTCTTGAAACATTCTAACTGACAAACCCCCTATTAATAAACACCCATGATACATAGGGATACACTTGGGTTGGCTAGGCTTATAAAGGCCCTGGTGTTTGTTAGTATGTATACTACAAACTATGAACACATGAACTGTCACTGTAATAAAGACTGAGTTTATACAAAAAATACTTTAATAGGCTCTGGACTCAGTGCTAAATGACAATGATAATTAAGCAAGTATATATAGCATGTGCCAGTAGATGAGACAGAAAGTAAACATTGTAAATGAAGCAGATTGATGTAGCCAAGAGTGTATGAAGAACGGCAAGGTTGTGTTCTCATGCTGCATTGCACAGACATTGTGAGAAATCGAATGAAATGCGCAAAAACAGTGTAAGCTGCCTATAGTGGCAGACTGAAATGGCATATGCCTAAGGGAAAGTAACACAGAAATCACAATAGACTTCTGACCAGTTACCCAGAAAGCTGGATATATTCTTTGTTCATTGAAAGGGGTGGAATGGAAAGTGCAGGCAAAAAAGAAAGGTAGAACAAGAAAAGAATACACGAGTGAGTTAAAGTTGGGGGCATATGTTTCCTGTAAGCAAAAGGCTCCCATTTTATATATAAAAACAGAGATTATAAGAGGGCAGAAGAGAAAGGCACAACAGAAAGGAATGAGGGGGGTGGGTAGTCTTTAGGTGTTCACAATCACACACACACAGAAGACTACATATGAAGAAGGTTGGATGTGGGCACACAAGGGTGGAGACATAGATAATACATAGACAAAGGGTAGATAAATGACTGGGGACAGGATGCAGTACAGGCAACCTGCCAGATTCTGTCCAGCTCAGACAGAATTTACTGGGATCCATTTGTTGATGGTCCTGGGCATGGGTCGCTAATGGCTTGAAGAAAGCTCACCAGGTGGCATTGGCCAACCAGTCCAGACAGCCTGATTATCACTGTAGAAGGGGTTAATGCATGGCAACCCAGAATGCCATTACCATGGCACCTCCACCACATGCTCCAGCCCTGGTACAGCTGAGGCCAGTGACTGGGTAGGATACCTCCCCAGGATGGGCTAGTACCACCCTCAGCAAGGCAGTCCCACCCAAGTCTTGAGCTTCAGCTGCAGCCTTGTCTACTAGAGCAGCAGCAGGCAGACACTGAAATGCTCTATTGGATTATAATGACATACAGAAGGGACACAAAATGAGAAGTATGATATGTGGACCTAAAGATGGTATGCCAGATATATTATAGGAGAAGACACAGGATGAGAACCTAGAGATGGTACATCAGATAAACTACAGGAGAAGACACAGGATAAGGACCCAGAGATGGTACATCAGATAAATTACAGGAGAAGATAAGGGATGAGGACCCAGAGATGGTACATCAGATAAATTACAGGAGAAGATAAGGGATGATGACCCAGAGATGGTACATCAGATAAACTACAGGAGAAGACAAGGGATGAGAACCCAGAGATGGTACATCAGATAAATTACAGGAGAGGATAAGGGATGAGAACCCAGAGATGGTACATCAGATAAATTACAGGGGAAGATAAGGGATGAGGACCCAGAGATGGTACATCAGATAAATTACAGGAGAAGATAAGGGATGAGGACCCAGAGATGGTACATCAGATAAATTACAGGAGAAGATAAGGGATGAGGACCCAGAGATGGTACATCAGATAAATTACAGGAGAAGATAAGGGATGAGGACCCAGAGATGGTACATCAGATAAATTACAGGAGAAGATAATGGAAGAGGACCCAGAGATGGTACATCAGATAAATTACAGGAGAAGATAAGGGATGAGGACCCATAGATGGTACATGAGATAAATTACAGACGAAGATAAGGGATGAGATGGTATGTGAGATATATTACAGGAGAAGACATATGATGAGGACTCAAAGATAGTATGTCAGATATATAACAGGATAGAACATAGGATACAATTAACCCTGCTATGCCAACAGACTCTACTGCCTCCTGTAGAAACCAGCAGCATTCTCTTTGTATTCTTTCCATACTGGAAGACTAAACAGCTAGCACAGGTAGCAACTAAGTGCATTAGCATAAATAGAGTGCAAACTACCACTTATTAGCTATGTTTATTTCTGTTTTACCACCTTAGATGCAAAAACATACAGCAAGCCAAACTGAGAAACAGACTACGTTGAACAGGATAAATCTTTTTCATCCATAACTGAAGCTGCAAATTCACAGGGAAGAGCCTACAGGAAGTCCACAAAAGTCCGCAGTCCTGTGATAAGGGATGTATTAGCAGCATCAGACATGTTACCTGGTTGAATGCTTTTTGTAAGTAGTGTTCAGTATTATGCTTGCCCACAGACTTCACCTTCAGCTGTTACAGATAAGCACCAGTTTACCTACAGCTGTGGCCTGGGATGGTAACCCACTGTAAAAGGACAAAAGGACAATCATCTTCCCCCACATTCAGTTTGACATATGCTGTGTTATACTACTTTGGTATCCTGTGAACCTGAGAATGGGATTAAGTAATGTTAGGTAAAACTGAGAACTGGTTATCACACAGTTCCTGACTGTGCTGACCTGCAAAAGATACTTGCAAACAAATGTGGTGTCCCCTTCCTGTGGTCAACATACAGTAACCCTTACCACAGATGCACCTTTGGGGGCACTCATGTTACCCCTGCCATCACATCCCTTTCCCCTGTGCTACCCATTCTTGCTTGTACCACCATACACAACTGTTAGGGAGGCCCCCCCATACATCACATGCAGGGGAACCCTGTGAGCTCTATACGCCAGGTGTATTCCTGCACAGGTCACCCCAACTTCTAGATACCATGCCACACATTGGGCAATAGTTATGTGCAGCATATACGTAACCCATGATGTACCCATTCATGTCTAACCCAATAATGATCTAATAATACACACTTCTGCATTGCTACCTTGGTGTACCCCTATGTGATGTTCCTAATACCATGGTTTCCCATCTTCTTAAATATACAATTGTCCTCCAAAGACAGTGAATGGCAACAGATGGACAAGTTCAGCACTCTGGACACATGGACTATGCCTTTTAGAGAGAACAGGCACCCACCAACATCTAAAAGACCATGTGTGGGACACAGTGTTGAATGAGGTTAATGCCAAGGGTGTTAGGAACCTCACACAATAAGGTCAGAAACATGTAAATGACAAAATACTATGGCATTGTAGAAGGCATGCAGCATGGAGGTAGACAGGACAGGTTAGTAACTGGGGATGGCCTTCCCTCTAGTACAACAATCACTAGTGAAGAGTCATTAATGGCATGCATGCTGATAATGAAGGAGCAGGTTCATGTCAGGATATACATAGGTTCTAGGAGTGTCCAAATGCCATGTATCTCTCATTGAGACCAGACAGGTTTGATGCATGTATGTATGACATTTACTTTATCTCTTCCCAGACTGACACCAAGAAGCTCAGACTGACCACTGTTATATGCTCCATATACACAATGGACATTCAGTCCCAGGGGACTGCCAGGAGAAGTAAGTTTTTAATATTTGCTAAAATTAATAGCTGTGTTTAGCATGTACTCCATGGGTGATGAGGGACTGGGAGATGAGTACTATAACACACTTATGTACAAGTCAAACCAGTGGTACAATGACATTATTTGAGGCTAGGCCAGATCAACAGGCTAAGGTCAGTTCCTGCCCATGCTTGGATAATGAAGTCCACACACAACTCAGTTCACAGTGTCAGAATACATTAAAACTATCTGTCTCTTCCTAGGTTAGCTACATCCACTGTCTTTGGTGAGAGTATAGCCTCCCCCACACCCACCATGGAGACTGAACAATATGCTGAAGTACCATTTATGTTACAGGGACTCCACTGTGACTGAAAGCATTGCCATTGTGAGTATTGGGCCTGCAGTGATGGAGCAGCACACTGAATCTGGCATACAAATACCCACTGCATGGAACACTAACTGTGGTAGACAGTGACAGCCAATGTGACAGCCTGCCCCAAACATAAGGGTGCATTTGGATTCAACCAAAAGCTGTATAGAGCTGTAATCTCTGAACTATTCACAGCTTCACATGCCATAATGGAAATGATAGGCATTGTGTGTGGTCAAAGGGAGGAGATGGCTTAGCACTACCATGGCTTCTATGATATCATGAAGTCCAGGGATGAAGCTATGGTTGGCCTTGTCTGGTCAATGGTGACTCATATCTTTTCCATGACCACCTCTATATAGATGTTAGCAAGTGTTGCTATTGGTGTCCTTATTCTAGTTCTGCCCATGCCCACAGACATGTGCATACCCACCATGGCCACACTGGATGACCATCACAGAGAACACAATCTGCACCTGCCAACTGGTGGGTAGTATAATACCCATACCAGTGCTAAGGACAGCTTTGCTGCAGAGACATTTTGGATGGATTGATTCATGTATGGCTTCCTATAGATTTTGTTCCACCAGCATAGCTCTCAACCTCTTAGAGCAAGAAATCTGCAAAAAGCCATAAATAATGGGGGAGATGAAGACCCAAAAATAGGGGCAATTTTTAAATATTGGTCTAACAAACTTAGAAAGTTGATAGAATAACAGATTTTACATTGGCAAACATTTTCTGAAAGGTTTGAAGTCTAAATCTCAAATTTCTGTCATTATTTTCTGACTTTAGTCCTCAAAGATTTGGAAGTGATTTGCCAGAATACCATGACTGCATGAGTAGCAGGCCAAAAATATGAGGCAAACATCCGAACATTCTGCAAAAGTCTGTACAGTTGAGAGATATGTACCAGTTCTGCCATATCCATGTTCCTCAGATATCTAGGCCAGCACTATCTACACATTTAAGGGGACATAGCTGCACAATCCAAACGTGCCTACCCCACAACTATCCATTGCAGTTTTCCTACTACACAGGCATACAGCACCACTTCTATTCAGTAGAGGCAATCATATCTCACACAGATAGCAACCGCTCCCCAAGGCCCTCATCTCCAGCTTCATTGAACAATAATTTCCCACCCCCTGGTGGTGCATATAGCTTGGTCTATTCCTTGCCTCCTGGTGGTGTGGATAGCCTTGTGTCTATGTGTCATTGAGAACCTGTGCAAATTATGACAGCTGTGACCCTAACCACCTTTCCTTCCATGTGTTGTATGTGGCAGTATGTGGCACATACACTCTAGCTTGGTCATGGATTGCCAGAGAAGCTGTCAGATAGCACTGCATGCATAATTTAATTCTAAGTGATGTTGCACTGCTGTGTATGTATCAAGGCCCAACGAGATCAAATACTGCCTCTTCACCAGTGTTGCCGTAGTGTGCATGATAATGTCTTCGGGGTGTTGTGGTGTACTGTGGATGACTGGAGGTGTTATGCTGTATTATACATGCAATGTCTGGAGATGTTGTGCTGTACTGTGCATGCCAATGTCTGGGGAGTGTTGTATTGTACTGTGCATGACTGGGGGTGTTATGCTGCATTATGCATGACAATGTCTGGAGTTGTTGTGCTGTACTGTGTATGACAATGTCTGGAGGGGAGTGTTGTGCTGTACTGTGCATGACAATATCACGGGGGGTGCTGTGCTGTACTGTGCGTGGCAATGTCTGGGAGGTGCTGTGTGACTGCTGCTGGTGAACATTACCATCACTGTTGATATGACTGAACAATATGCTAAATGGGTCCTGCTCCTGTGGTATTGGAGAGAACCCTAGTGCTGGCTGGCCTGACTACTTCTGAAAAGATCATCTTATGGAACATGAATATTGTTACAAACAACTGGCAAGCTGTGGAGGAGGCATGCTGCAATGCCCATTGATAGTTTGGAAAATGTGGAAATCAAATGTAAGGAGGTTGAGGACACACTGATCAATGTGCATGGTTTGAGTGTGGGTTGTGCTATATTATTGTTTGCCATGATTTGTGGTTTCTAACCATGCACCAGCAATGACAGAAGTGAGAACTGATATTGACCTGCAACACAGCAGGGCATAAGAAAAAAAGATACGTGGAGATGAGACTTGTGTAGGTAGCATTTGTAGCTGTGGATATTTGAGTACATCAGTGCACCTGCAGTTACTTACCAGGTGGCCCAGAGGGATGTTACCAGGCAGGAAGACATGATGCAGATGAATTAAATGGGAACCAGGGGCACTTCTAGGTTGCTGTGCAGACACATAGGCTGTTACCTGCTGTGCATTAGCTGAGAGTTAATGGAATTGTCCTTGTTGATGAAACACTGTTTAATGACAGCCAGTGGTGCTTCTATTGCCATATGAGTGTAATGTATGGCTCCCTACACTTCAGAGAGCAGGAAATATCATAGACAACATGCATGGTGGCTGTCTCACCTGCCATGTTCGTGATGTATAAATTTGTATGTGGCAGCATCTTATTGAGGAATATCTTGAGTATTCTATAGGGTGATTCCTGAAATACACTTAGTGTATCCCCTTTTTACTTCAGGAAGGACACAGAGCTAGTATAGCAGCAGCTCTACATACCTTGGTATCCAGAGATATAGAAATTCCATGCATCACTCCATTTCTAGTATGTAGGCCCCGCAAGTTAACCAATGCCAGTATAATGCCTATATCCCCATAAAAGTGGTTCAGTAGCTGTTGATCTGTATGCTGGTAGAATATTAATCTCTGCTGCCTTCATTTTTATTGGCATGTACAGCTATCCCACTCAGCCATGGTACCACAAGAGAAACCCAGTAGATGCTGCTGCATTATTGTCATCACTGCTCCTAGCATTGTCTGTCTTGTAAATCAAAAATAGTTGCTGTACTTTTTGCCTTTATACTCAGATGCAGTTGCCTGTGTTACTTTGCACATGATGACCATTGAATTGTGACCTACATCCTAATAACTTTGCTTGCATGCCATTATACACATTATACTGTACTTCTTCATTTACATATAATGATACAGGCATTTCTGTTTCACGTTTTCTAAACATTTTAGGCAATTGTCATGTCATACTGTGTGGTTCTGTGAATTGTTACCTAGCTGGGCAGCCTGATTTTCAGTGTGAGAACTCACTGAATACTTAAAAATTTCTTCTATGAATGCCATGCGTATATTCACATCTACAGTTCACATTAATTCACAAGACCTAAATTCATATTAATCTATTCAAACTACAACTCATTTATTTACTGCATTTTGACATTTCAGTGAGAATTATGTTAGGATTTGCTATTTTTACAGTTTAGTTATGTTTTTATTTAGTTTATTTTAGTCAGTTTTGATACAATCCTGTCCACTTTGCTGATAATACTATTTTCAAATCTGGTGTTTATTAGTATTTTCTGGCTTCTTATGAAACCAAATTAAGGGTGAAAGCACTCATCTATTTAATATCTTTTTTTTTTAATAAAGAAGGATCAGTTGCTAAACAAGTTATAACGTGCTGAATAACTTTGAATTCTTAACTGAGCAGTTCATGGTTCTTTTATTCCTGATTTTAAGGAGTCTGAGCAGCAGTGTCTTTGCTCACAAAGTAAAAATTTTCCTTGTGTGTGTGTGTGTGTGTGTGTGTGTGTGTGTGTGTGTGTGTGTGTGTGTGTGTGTAATTTTGTTATTAAGTGCAGATGTGTGTTACATGGGGGCATATTGATTTCTGTAATGTCATTTCATCTCATCATATGAATGGGTGAATGGGACCTGTCTTGCTGCAGAACCCATGTTAAAACCTGGTTTGGACAGGCAGTGATGCTGGAGTTAGTGTTTCTCTTGTTGTAGAATGAACTGAATATGCAGCCAGTTGATGAATGGTCAGAAACTCATATACACATAATATGTATACAATTATACATCTATATCCAAATGTATATATAAAGAAGTTAAGCTGTGATTCACCTAATCATGGCTCATTGAGTATAAAGCACTGAATCTGGACTGAGTGAAAGGCAGAAATGGGCTTTAATATTTGTCCTTCAGGGAGCAAACTCACACTTTCCTGATCCATCTCTGAAATGAGCTTTAACATGAATCCAAAAGAGGGGCAAGTTTTCCATTCTTCTTTAGTATTTTGTTTTTGATCATCTGTGCTTTACTAAAACATGGTTCAGCCAAACTGAATGTATCCAGTTAGATATAGATTGATATATAGACATGTATATGTGTGTGTGTGTGTGTGTGTGTGTGTGTGTGTGTGTGTGTGTGTGTGTGTGTGTTTGTGTGTGTGTATATATATATATATGGTTCTGACGACTAAGAAACCAGAAGATCCGACGCGAAGATCCGGCCTCCGAGAAATCGAAAAGAAGACCGACGACATCGATGAGAAGACTGACCCGACGACATCTGAAGACACCGACCACGCCGGGATGCCGACATAGGGAAGACATGGGAAGGGGTTGCTGGGTAGTAATGAGGTGAAGACGAGTAGTAATGGGCAGGGTGGAGTGGAGAGGAGAGGTAAGCTGGGTGTAGGGTGTGGGAGGGGGCGTTAGGGTGGAGTTAAGGGGGTTAGGGTGGGTAGGTGGAGTTAGGGTTAGGAGGCGATAAGGGGGTGGGGTTAGGTGAGTTAGGTTAGGAGTTATAGGGGTGTTAGGGTGGAGTTTAGGGGTAGGCGGGTTAAGTGAGGTTGGGAGGAGTGAGTGGAAGGGGCGATAAGAAGTGAGTTAGGTTAGGGGGGGTAGGAGGGTTAGGGAGTAAGTGAATGGGTAGTGGACCTTAGGGTTGGGTAAGGTTAGTGTGGGTAAAGGTTTTTTTGTGTGCTTGTGTTGTGTGGTGGGTTGTGGGAATGGGATGTGTTTTGTTTTGTATGGGGTTTCGGTGTTGTGTGGTTTCGATTATGTCAGGTAGATATATATATATATATATATATATATATATATATACATAAATAAATATATATATATATATATATATATATATATATATATATATATATATATATATATATCTATATATATAAAGTGGATATAAAAACTTTGCACACCCCTGTTAAAATGCCAGGTTTTTGTCTTATAAAAAAACGAGACCACAATAAATCATTTCAAAACTTTTCCCACCTTTAATGTGACCAATAACCTGTACAATTCAAGTAAAAAACAAACAAATCTGTTAGGGGAAACAATATAAAAAATTTAAAAAGTACAATACGCTGGCTGCATAAGTGTGCACACCCTTAAACTAATACTTTGTTTTGTTTGCACACCCTTAAACTAATACTTTGTTGAAGCACCTTTTGATTTAATTACAGCATTCAGTCTTTTTGGGTGAGAGTCTATCAGCATGGCACATCTTGACTTGGCAATATTTGCCCACTCTTCCTTGCAAAAGCACTCCAAATCTGTCAGATTGCGAGGGCATCTTTTGTGCACAGCCCTCTTCAGGTCACCCCACAGATTTTCTTTTGGATTTAGGTCTGGGCTCTGGTTAGGCCATTCCGAAACATAATTTTCTTCTGGTGAAGCCATTATTTTGTTGATTTGGATGTATTCTTGGGGTCATTGTCATGTTGAAAGATGAAATTCCTCTTCATCTTCAGCTTTCTAGCACACACCTGAAGGTTTTGGGCCAAAAGTGACTGGTATTTGGAACTGTTTATAATTCCCTCTACCTTGACTAAAGCCCCAGTTCCAGCTGAAGAAAAACAACCCCAAAGCATGATACTGCCACCACCATGCTTCACCATGGGGATGATGTTCTTTTGGTGATGCAAAGTGTCATTTTTGCACCAAACATATCTTTTGGAATTGGGGCCAAAAAATTCAACCTTGGTCTCATCAGACCATAACACATTTTTCCGCATGGTTTTGGGAGACTTGATGTATTGTTTTGCAAAGTTTAGCTGGGCCTTGATGTTTTTCTGTGCAAGAAAATGGTTCCATCTTGCAACCATACCCATAGTCCAGACAGATGGAGAATAGGGGATATTGTTGTCACATGTAGTACACAACCAGTACTTGACAGAAATTCCTGCAGCTCCTTCAGTGTTGCTGTAGGTCTCTTGGCAGCCTCCCTGACCAGTTTTCATCTTGTCTTTTCATCAGTTTTGGAGGGACATCCAGTTCTTTGCAATGTCACTGTTGTCCCATATTTTCTCCACTTTTTGATGACAGTCTTCACTGTGTTCCATGGTAAATCCAATGCTGTGTAAATTTTTTTGTACCCTTCTCCTGACTGATACCTTTCAACAATTAGATCCATTTGATGCTTTGTAAGCTCTCTGCAAACCATGGCTTTTTTGCAACTGATTAAATGTCAGGAAAATCCTACTAGGACAGCTGAACTTTATTTGGGGTTAATCAGAGTCTCTTTAATTGATGGCAGGTGTGCACCCAAGAAGACTGAATGCTGTAATTAAAGCAAAAGGTGCTTCAACAAAGTATTAGCTTAAAGGTGTGCACACGCAACAAAGTATTAGTTTAAGGGTGTGCACACTTATGCAACAAGCACATTGTACGTTTTTTATTTTTTATATTTTTCCCCTAACAAATTTGTTTGTTTTTCAATTGAATTGTATAGGTTATAGGTCACATTAAAGGTGGGAAACATTTTGAAATGATTTATTGTGGTCTCGTTTTTTTACATCAGAAAAACCTGGCATTTTAAAAGGGGTGTGTAAACTTTTTATATCCACTATATCCTTTGCCCAACGGTTCTTGGAATTCATAAATTCCAACGCCCTGGATCAACTAATCCATAGTCCCACCAGGGGCTCCAATATCCTAGACCTGGTCATTACCAACATGGGAAATCGATCCTCCACACCTATGGTCACCCCCTCGTTAGTCACGTCTGACCATAAGCTAATCACCCTTAACATCCACATCCCACCCCCCAGTAAGGAAACCTCCATAAAAAACTTCTCCAAATCCAACTTCATGCTACTCAAGTCAGAAGTGACAAACTTCATGACACCCATGCAGATGGGAGCTGAAAGTTCAACTGCTGAATCCTACACTAAGGTACTGTACGAGCACATCCACTCATGCATAAATCGTGCCATTCCAAATAGAACCGAGATGCTCTCATCCAAAAAAAAAGAAGCCAATCTGGTGGTCCCCTGCCATAAAGAAACTTTACAACAAAAGGAAGAAACTGTTGCAGAAAAGAGGAAAATCCTAGGATGCAAAAAACTTCCTTACCAGCCTCAGTAAGAAATTGAGATCCCTCATAAAATCCTCCAAAGCTAATTACGAAAATAAAATTGCCAAAGATTCCAAAGACAACAACAAGGCATTCTATAACTATGTTAAGAATCTAAATGGCAATGCTCAGATCTGCTCTGAGCTACAACAGAATGGCATTAAATATACTGATCCCAAGGATATTGCCAATATCCTGGCAGATCGATTCAGTGCCAACTTCACCTCCCTCTCACCCCCTAAATGGCCCATCTGAATACCGGAAGATTGCCAAATTCCGGTAATAACGGCCACACAGGTAAAAAACGCACTCTCCAAAGCTAAGAATACAGCATCCATGGGACCAGATGACATCCCAGACTGTGTACTACATGAACTACAATATGAACTGGCACCTCACCTAAGTGTCATGTTTAATCATAGCCTCACCTCAGGTTTCATGCCCAATGAGTGGCGCACAGCTACAGTTATCCCACTCCACAAGGAGGGATCCACCTTGGATCCCGGAAACTACCATCCCATCAGTCTGACAAGCCTTATCTGCAAGGCCATGGAGCGTATTATCATGGAACCTATAAACAAAGACATTGGCAACCTTCAAACACTGGACCCCACCCAGTTTGGGTTCGTGAAGGGCCGATCTTGTCTCCTGAACTTGATTGACTTCTTCGAATCAGTCTCCAGAGCCATGGACAAGGGTAAAGTGGTCCACACAGCCTATCTAGACCTTGCCAAGGCCTTTGACACCATCACCCACTCTAGAATCATAGATAAACTTACTAAGCTGGGCATTAATCCCTACTTCACCCAATGGGTTGCTAACTGGCTTACTGATAGAACCCACACTGTAAAAGAAGCAGACTCCAAATCCAGCTCCAGACAAGTGACAAGTGGAGTACCTCAGGGTTCAGTCCTGGGACCGCTCTTGTTTGGCATCTACTTCTCTGAAGTACAAGCCAACACTAAGGGACTCTGGATAACAAAGTTTGCAGATGACTGCAAACTGGGAGCCATTATTGAATCCCCAAATGATGTGGATACTCTACAAAAGGGCCTTACAGAAACAGATGCTTGGTGCCAGAGCCATGGGCTCAAGCTCAATGCCAAGAAATGTATAGTTATCCCCTTTGGGAAAAACATGTATCTGTGAATTACCATATAGGTGGCAGTACACTAAACTCCGAAAGTTTGATAAGAGACTTAGGGACACAGGTGGACAGTGGTCTCACCTTCGATAACCACATCGCCACAACAGTCAGGAAATCCTTCTATGTTGCACACCTCATCACTAAGGGCTTTTCATCCAGAAAAAAGGAGGTCATTGTCCCACTGTACTCATCCCTCATTAGACCCATTATAGAATACAATGCCCCATTTGGTATGTACCTCTCAAGACATCTGCAACAACTGGAAAGGCCACAGAAATACCTCACTAAAAGAATCACAGGCCTAAAGCAGATGCCCTACACTGACCACCTTAAAAAAACTCCAGCTATACTCTGTCGCATATCATCTACTCAGAGGCAATCTTTGCTTAACATACAAGGCCATGTCAAACCCAGAGCTGTTGGACATGCTACACTTAAAGAAATCCCAATCCCTCAGAGCCACACGCTCCAGGGATCTAAACTTTGTCATCACAATAAACAAAACATGCTGGAGGGATAGGTTCCTGACCCAGAGACTCCCCAGACTATGGAATAGATTGCCCATACATGTCAAGCAGAGTGCCTCTTTGGCCCTCTTCAAAAGGAACCTTGATGATTGGATGGGAGAAAGGAAATTCACCCTGGGGATCACTTTAGTCGCCCAGCTAGACAGGGGTCCAGGGAAGTAAATAGTGTGGGAAGAAATAGCCAGGGAATTGTTATGGCTAGGCTTGTATAGGCCCTAGGGCTGATAGCCTAGTACCAACCTATGAACCTATATATATATATATATATATATATATATATATATATATATATATATATATATATATATATATATATGTGTGTGTGTGTGTGTGTATGTATGTATATGTATATATATTTGTTTGTATAAACTACCACAGAGATCACACAATGGAGGATAAAAGGAGAAACCTCTTTAACTCCACAACCCACTGGTTTCAAAATAAATCAGCCCAGTATTATTACTTTGCCTATCAACAAAATGGAAATTAATGATGACTTCCATTTCAGTGATCCAGTTATGAGATAATCCCAACTAAACACTGCTAAGTCATTGGCCCCTTTCCTTTTTAGATTTCATAGCTCATAAAATCATGAAGTCTCCCTACATAACTGAAACAAAAATCCTAAATGTCAAAATCCTTTAATTGGTTGCAACCTTCTGTTCTCATGATCCCTTTGAAGGACTGATATCCCAGTTGAGTTTATATTTTACAGAAAGGGGAACAGTGTCAGTGGCTCAGTGGAAGCTCTCTTGACTTTGATACTGAAATATGAAAAGACCATTCCCACATCAGGTAAATTAGTTTATTTTTCAAGAAGACTAGCACTGCATTGCAGCATAAGCATTGGAGTTGTGTTGCATTGCTGAGTGTGCCATCCTATGGATGCAATATTTACATGAGTTAGTAGCTCAGGTAGATGAAAATGATCCAAAACTACTTGCTGAAAAAGGTAGGACAAATTCCCTGGTGCTTGGTGCTTTGGCCAAGACTATAGGTTCTTTATTAAAAACTTACTATACATTATTGAAAAAACAAAAACTGCATAACAAAATGAATCTAAAAACAAAGAATTTAAAAGGAAATAAAATAGGATTCATAAGGCACATACTTCATTTCATTTAATTTTACCCCCACACTCTTTCATTCATAGCCAGTGCAAAATGTTTTTTTTTTATCATGTCAGAATTCCATAACTTAGTATATAATAAGTCATCACATCTAGCTAACCGTAAGTTCCAAATACATGCAAATGCCTTAACAGCAACAGTAACTATGTTAAAGGCACATTGCCATAAAAAAAAAAAAAAAAAAATAATGTTCATATCTACTGCCATAACCTTGTAACATTTCCTAGTGTCTCACCATTCTTTCCAGAACTTTCTAATACATTCACATTATAATAAAGCACATGATAGTCCACAAGAACAAACTGCAACGTAAAAATAAAACGTAATTTATTATAAAACAAAGTGAGTTAGCGCTTTCACCTCAAAAGGCTTCATCAGACTCAAGGTACATAAAACACTAAACAGGTTAAATATTACAAAAAAGCGGGAAATCACATAATCAGCACATCAATTAAAACAAAATAAACAATTACTCTCATTGCAAGCTGGACATAATGGCTACCAATTACATAATTGGTTAGAATCTCAAGCAATGTTATATATAACAATAACACTGTATTGCATATGTGAATAAAAAGGACAACATTTAAAACCAAACTATGAATAAACTTTCAATCTTCTGGTCTGAATCTTGAGGTCTGATGTTCCACCTGGCCTTAACATGACATTATCTGTTAAACCTTTTTTGAAGACTAGAAGATTGAAAGTTTATTCATAGTTTGGTTTTAAATGTTGTCCTTTTTATTCACATATGCAATACAGTGTTATTGTTATATATAACATTGCTTGAGATTCTAACCAATTATGTAATTGGTAGCCATTATGTCCAGCTTGCAATGAGAGTAATTGTTTATTTTGTTTTAATTGATGTGCTGATTATGTGATTTCCCGCTTTTTTGTAATATTTAACCTGTTTAGTGTTTTATGTACCTTGAGTCTGATGAAGCCTTTTGAGGTGAAAGCGCTAACTCACTTTGTTTTATAATAAATTACGTTTTATTTTTACGTTGTGGTTTGTTCTTGTGGACTATCAAGTGCTCAGTATTTTCGTCTAGTGACAGCTCATTGTTCCAGCCCTGTTCGACTCCTTCCATTTGTTTTATATTACATTGCTGTTTTATTCTGGTTCTAGGAGTCGTTTGTTCCATATTGTTTTTTCCATTTGATTATACTTCTTTCATATTTTTATGGAAACATGGCTGATGTTGGTTCTGATACTGTAGAATTACCTTATGTTATCAAGAGGTTACATGAAGCAACTGGAAGACCTGATGACATCATTAAAGCGACTAATTCCACGTCGCAGCGTTTTGCTGCATGCTTACGTGAACGCAACAATCCACTTGCTTCCTATGAGGACAATGGTGCTACGGGAGAGACGCCAGATATCGGATTAGAGAAAGAAGAACTTTTATCTACTTTGAAAGCGTTGGAATTGGATTTGTTTAAACTTAAACGTCTTCAGTTCCAACACATGCATTTCGAGGCATGCATTCAGAAACGGGTAGTTCCCAGAGGTTTACGCGTCCTAAAGATGCCGACTAGTGGAACTATTTACCCTGAGCTGCTATGTCGTTGGCAGCAACTCAACCTTGAAGTAAGTTTTAAATATATGCATTTGCTCAACGATTACTTCACACCTGTTGAAGAAGATTTAAGAACACAGATCAATGAACAATATGCTAAGTTATATGAATGCTTTTCTAGTCCATTCTTAGATGAGAGCTTTAATTATACTCTTGATAACATTTGTCAGTATGAGAGAAGACTTCTCTCACAAAAAAAGAACAAACTGCAACGGGATATTTCTGATTTTAGGCTGGGACACATTTTTACTTGGCCCAGGATTAATAGGTCCACTGCTGGACCTAATGGTCCTTGTGAGACCATGGATGTTGCTACCATTAATAACAACAATTCTTCTTTACCTTCTGGTGTTACTGATATATTATGTTCAAGTGCTGTTGCTACAACACCAATGTCTGCTGTTGAAGTGGCACCTCCCATTGGGAATAATCAATGTTTCAAAGGAACTTTTGTTGAGAAAGTGACTGATTCTAATGAGGACATTTTAGTTAATACTGTCAATACTGTTGATAATACCAGCACTGCAGTGAATTGTACTTCTGATGTAATTATAATATCCCACAATTCTGATAGTTCTTCCACTCCACCTGTAGTCCGTCCCAAAACCATTGTCCCTTCCAGACATACTCCAGTCTCCGATAGGAATACACATGCCCATGCCATTACATCGCATGGTAATTTTGGGACAGGTTTCAATTTAACACACCCTTTTCCCATAAGGGAAGACAAGGGAGAAGGGAGAGCTCGTTCCATGAGCAGAGGCAGACAGAAACGGAAGCAATCTTTCGATCGTCTTCTGAACAAGAACATCAAGAGGATGTGGGAAGACAAAGGGAGAGTGAAAACATAGCCTCTGACCTAGTTTTCAATCTCTCCTCTAGATCCCTCAGTTCCGATGAATTATCTGTATTATCCAAAGGTCTTTCTTTTATCCCCACCACGAAGAGTATGTTTGAAGAAACATTATGTGATTTTAAACTTTATGTTAGAAATCTTTCTTTACGCTTAACTTTTGATAATGCTCCTGATAGGTTGTCTCCCAATAATAACAGCTTTCAATGTCCCAGTACATTCACTCCACCGCTACATCCACTGTTAACAGCATTCAGTAAATTAGTGGATGATGATTTGTACAGGATGAGAGATGATAGGAAATTCTTTAAACGCCATGTCAAGTATAATCTAACATTTAAAGAGAATGAAGCATTAAAGAAGTTGCGTACTGACCACTCCATTTGCATCAGACCTGCTGACAAGGGGGGTGGGCTTGTCATCATGGATACTATTGATTATAATAACAGGATGATGTTAATGTTAAATAACACACAGTTTTATACTCTTGTACCTATGGATCTGGTTGGGTTTTACTCTCACAGAGTACACTCCTTCCTTATGGGCCTTTTCAACAGTAAATTGATTGATTTTAATTTATTTACTTTTTTAGATGTGCCAACACCCTTGATTCCTTTGATAAATGGCTTACCGAAGGTACATAAGGATTTGTTTGATCCCCCTCTGAGACCTATTGTTGCTGGCATAGGGTGGATCACTGAACCTGCATCTATTTATATTGAGAAGAACCTTAGACCTGTTGTTGAGAGTAATAGATTCATTTTAAAAGACACTAGACAATTTTTAATTGATTTATATGACCATCTTAAAGGTGTTGCAGATATTGGCGATGTTATCTTTGTAACAATGGATATACAATCCTTGTTTACAGTTATTCCCAATCAAGTTGGTATAGACATGTTATACAGATATTTAATCAGGGAATCTAATATGTCTGATACCCAGGTTGATTTACTTATTTCCCTTTTACAATTGGTATTATACAACAATCGTTTTTATTTTCAAGGTAAATGTTTCCTACAGACAGATGGTGTAGCTATGGGCACTTTGTGTGCCAATAGCTACGCCAATCTGTTTATGGCACAATGGGAATATGACTACATGTATCAGTTACCAGCTTTTAATCTACACATACCATTTTATAGACGATTCGTAGATGACCTTTTCTTTTTGTGGAAGGGCACTATGAATGATCTACACACATTTATTACGCAGATCAATATGGCCACTCCATACCTAAAGTTTAGTTGTGAGTTTTCTCATACTAAAATTTCTTTCTTAGATATTTTCGTTGAGAAATTACCTAGTGGACTCATCAACATGGGACTTTTCAGGAAGGCTTGTCATAGAAATACGTTACTGCATCGTCACAGTATGCATCCACAATATGTCTTTCGCAATATAGTTAAAGGACAGTCCATGAGGGTGTCTAGGTATAACTCCAGCATGACAGGGTATGAACGGGACTTACATGATCTCAGTGAGAGGTTATTACAATGGGGATATAGTGACTCTGACATATCCACAGGTATTGAACATTTACCTACCTCTAGAGATGATATAGCAGCCCCTTATTTTTCTGCTCAGAGGACTACTACAATCAAAAGTACACCTCACCTTAGAACAGCGTTTTCTATTTTTTACACTTACGATGTAGGGCTGGCTAGAGAAGTTGTCAATTCCCATTGGAATGTCTTAATGGTAGATCCACATATTAAAGAGATCCTGGGTGAGAAATCATGTTTCAGATATAAGAATAAAAAGAATCTGAAAAGGTTACTTTGTGACAAGGGACAGTTTGAACCAGGTTCCAACATTTTATATCAGGGTACCCATAGTTGTGGTTCATGTAATTTTTGTTCCTTCATTGATCCATCTAATACTTTTACACATCCTGTCACTAGATATACTTACCACTTCAAAGTAAATGGGGACTGCTCTACTTGTAATGTAGTCTATTTAGCAACTTGCCAGTCATGTGGGTCTTTCTATGTAGGCAAGACCAATAGACGTCTAAGGGACCGCATACGTGAGCACCTATATGGTATCAGGATGTTGCAGAAGACCAATGCACTAGCTAAACATGTTACAGAGTGTGGTATCAACCACACATTTAGGTTTAAGATCATAGAGCAAGTGCATGTTGACATCAGAGGAGGGGACATTAAGAACCACACGGAGGGCAGGGAGAATATTTGGATACTATGGTTCAGGTCTGATGTTCCACCTGGCCTTAACATGACATTATCTGTTA
Source organism: Protopterus annectens (assembly GCF_019279795.1). Classification (NCBI taxonomy): domain Eukaryota; kingdom Metazoa; phylum Chordata; order Ceratodontiformes; family Protopteridae; genus Protopterus; species Protopterus annectens. The sequence goes on along the minus strand of NC_056744.1, from coordinate 895,330,349 downwards.
AACCTTTTTTGAAGACTAGAAGATTGAAAGTTTATTCATAGTTTGGTTTTAAATGTTGTCCTTTTTATTCACATATGCAATACAGTGTTATTGTTATATATAACATTGCTTGAGATTCTAACCAATTATGTAATTGGTAGCCATTATGTCCAGCTTGCAATGAGAGTAATTGTTTATTTTGTTTTAATTGATGTGCTGATTATGTGATTTCCCGCTTTTTTGTAATATTTAACCTGTTTAGTGTTTTATGTACCTTGAGTCTGATGAAGCCTTTTGAGGTGAAAGCGCTAACTCACTTTGTTTTATAATAAATTACGTTTTATTTTTACGTTGCGGTTTGTTCTTGTGGACTATCAAGTGCTCAGTATTTTCGTTTAGTGACAGCTCATTGTTCCAGCCCTGTTCGACTCCTTCCATTTGTTTTATATTACATTGCTGTTTTATTCTGGTTCTAGGAGTCATTTGTTCCGTATTGTTTTTTCCATTTGATAATAAAGCACAGTCTAATGTTTCAGACTCATTCATTTTTATTAAATTTTCTATCTTCTATTTTTTATGTACATTAATCTTTTAACAGGCATTTTTTAAAGGGCAATCTTCACATTCCATCATAGACTTGATTCTGTCTTTCTTCCCTTTTATGGCTTTAATTAAGTCATTTAACCCCACCCAAGAATAAAGACATTAAAAATTATTCATTACCTTATCATGCCTTTTCTATTTAATTTCAGATTATTGATATTCATTTTCCTTTGTGACATTCTTCTATATAAGATATGACGTTTTATATAACTTTCAATCGTTTTCTTTTTTAATTGATTGTACATAGAAAGGGTACTTCTGTTCAATACATTTCATAATACTTGTATTTTTATCTTCTTTTACAAGTTTCAATAACCAAAACAAAAAAGGGAAGTTAAAGAGACAACTAAATTAATTAATCATAACCACCCCTATTCTCTATAATTATATGTTACATCACTTTAATGGGGTTCAACCTAGAACCCAAAATAACATTAAAAATAACAGTTCATTATTTTTCCAGATTTTCAGGAAAATGAAACATTTTCGCTACATAACTTCATTTTCCTAATAAAGAAAATAGAATACATTCAACAGACATTTTTACTAAATGGTCATTTATAAACAGACATTTTACTAAATGGTAAATTATAACATTTCCAACCTTTATTAATATCACATAATTCTTCCATTATATTCCTTAATTGTTCTTTTATAATTTTTTCCTTTCCAGATCTTATACCTAAATCTCCATTTCTTTTCTTGAAAAGTATACACCCCTACTTTTGCTACTACCAAAACCTTTAATTTTTTTTCTATACTTAAACTCAGACCTACTTCAGCTAGTTTTTCATTCAAGACAGTCATCAAAACCTTAACCCATACATGATTCTTAATAACAATAGAAATATAATAATCATAATTCAAAACAACCAGAATTTTAATATCTCTGAAAACTAGACAAGCTTCTTCATTTTTTTTACTTTTTAATCCCTGTGTAAACAAAACTATACTCAGAGGGCATCCCTGCCTCATGCCTGACCCAATTTTTACTTTCTTTCTAAGCCATCCATTAATAACAGGTACACAATTAGATTTTTATAAATACTCTGAATAAACCTAATAATTGATTCAGGAATTCCATAGGACCTTAGTATATTAAAAAGACTATAATGATTAACACTATCACAGGTCTTATGAATGTCACAGGATGCAGCAACTCCTATATCCCTTTTTATCAATATTTTGAATACATTCCTTTACATAATATTTCTTTTCATGCTTCTAATTTTAATCGCATATACATTTTTTGTAATAAGATCGTTGTAATTTTATAATTGACACTATGCAATGTTAAAAGTATCTAATGTCCTAAAAATTCTGCAAAGAGTTATAGAATATCCCGAGTATCCTAGCCATATTTCTCCCTGACAGTATAAATGCCACCTTAGGTCTCCCCTGAAATAAGGTCACTAGTCTGGTGGGACAAACACAGTCAAGAAAGTGCAACTAAGGAAATAAATCAGTATGACACTTGACAAGCCTTACTCCCATTTTAATCCAGTCTTGCTCTGCACAGAGATTATTTATTTTTACTATGGACCATAAATACACTAGTTGTAATAGAATGCTTTTCAAAAATTCATTTTCCTTTTTGACCACAAATCCTATGTTTTTGCTTCTTTTCTCCTCTGGAAATTATATTAAGTTGACAATTCGAGTTCTGGCATATTGACCTTTGCAAAATCCCTCAGACATAAGCAGTAAGTGTGCAAGACAACATCATTTGTTGTTGCAGCAGTCATGAAGTGAAGCAAAATTTGATCTCACAAACACCTTCAATGGATTTATGATTTCTGATAGGTGGTGTCCTCACCTTCATCTCCAACAAATTCTTGTTTGACTTTTGAAGAAGTCCCTAAAAATTAGCCCATACATTTTGTTTTCAGTACTACTGTAAGTTCATATCTTAAAGATTGCATGCTTAGACACTCTTGCACAAGCGGTTCCTGTGATACTTGAAATAACGGGTCCATTAAAAAAAATAGTAATCAAGTTATCCTTAACACTTCTGGTGAATAATGTTCCATTTTTTTTGCAATAGCTGATGGATAGTTTCAGAATTTTTAAACCAAAATATAAAAAAGATTTCATTAAGAAGCACAATCCTATGAAAAGTATTGCTTTTAAGTTCCTATCAAATATAGAATGTTTTATAACTACTGAAATGAGTACCTGTTTCCTGTTTTATTCAGTTTGGCTTGAATTCACTCCACATATTTTAAAACAGCATATTTTCTGTTATGTCTGTGCGTGGTGCACATTAGTTACATTATAAATCATTATACATATCATTTCACACACATGCATTGACGTTACCAGTAATCTTGAATATAACACAAACTTCTTGTTCCTTCAGCACTTCATAGGACAATGAGTCTATCCTTCTAGGCATGTTACTTGGTCATCATTAGTATATTTTTCACAAAAAATAAAATGCAGACAGAGATCAGCAATATTCAGGCAGAATATAGCAAGCAAGCCAAACAAGCAATCCAGCTAATAGAGATATTTCTAGCTAAATGAGGAGTGTTATTTCTCAGCTCCTCCCACTAATTAGCTGATGTTATTCACTGTTTGCAAAATAATTCTTTGCTAACTTTTCTAAATGGCCCTAGCCAAGACCTCTTAAAACTTCAGCAGAACAGAAAACTTAAAACAAATGTAATATAAGAATAAAATACAAGATAGAAGTAACCAAACCTTAAATGAAAACCTTCAATTCAAAATAAAATGCAGACAGAGATCAACAATAATCAGGCAGAGTACAGCAAGGAAGACAAACAAGCACTCCAGCTAAACACAGATATTTCTAACTAAATGAGGAATGTTATTTCTGAGCTCCTCCCACTAATTAGCTGACACTATTCACTGCTTGCTAAGGAATTATTTGCTAACTTTTATTATTGACCCTAGCCAAGACCTCTTAAAACTCCAACAGAACAGAAAACTTAAAAAAAAAAAAAACAAATGTAACAAAAGAATGTTGTATCTTTCGGCTTTTCCCGGTTAGGGGTCGCCACAGCAGAACTTCGGTCCACTAATGACTGGCAGTAGATTTCTACGTACCGAGTTGCCAGCCCTGACGCACAACCTTCAACGAAGGTACACCCATTCACGCATGTCTCCACACAGAAGACACTTTAGCTGAGAATCGAACAGGACAACGTCATACTATGAGGCGACAATGCTATTGCAGCACCAATGTAACACAAGAATAAGATACAAAATAGAAGTAGCCAAACCTTAAATAAAAAACTTTAATTCAAAATACAATGCAGACACTAATTAGCTGATGTTATTCACTGTTTGCAAAATAATTATTTGCTAACTTTTCTAACTGGCCCTAGCCAAGACCTCTTAAAACTTCAGCAGAACAGAAAACTTAAAACAAATGTAATATAAGAATAAGATACAAAATATAAGTAACCAAACCTTAAATGAAAACCTTCAATTCAAAATAAAATGCAGACAAACATCAGCAATAATCAGGCAGAGTACAGCAAGCCAAACAAGCACTTCAGCTAAATAGAGATAATTCTAGCTAAATGAATGTTATTTCTCAGCTCCTCCCACTAATTTGCTGATGTTATTCACTGTTTGCTCTTGTTTGCTACATAAGCACCGCAAATGCGCAGGTTTGTGCATGTCTGCACTTCGCACACTGCCGAGCAGCATTGGACACTGTTGGCGGTTATAGACACAAATACTTCTGCCTGCAAATTTTACCTTAGTACTCTGTTGGTGCTCCATCGGTCAGTTCTTGTGATTGCCCCTCACTGACAGGTGATACATTCAGCAAAGCTCCTGAGATACCAACACAGATCCTACCCATTAGCCCTTTGTATTTTTGTCCACTTCTCCTGTCCTTTACCTGGTCCTTCCTGTCCTCTCCCTGTTTTCTGACCACTTCAACTTACCTAGCATTACAGACAGACAATTTCCCACAGTTTCTCCAGCCAGCCTGGTTGACATGGGCATTCTGAGGCAATGTAGCAATTGCCTCATGTACACTGACAAGTCACATCTTGTAGTCCACGCAAATTCATTATGTGAGAGATGCATCTATATCAAGAACCTAGAATCCAGGCTCTCTCACTCATCAGTGAATTTATCTGATATGAATCAGGTTGTCAGTATCTACACCTCACCTCTTGCACCTACCAAACCAACAACACATAAACCTACATATGTGGAGGTTCTTACCAGAAGCTTAACTAAGCATCAGAGACCTCCCAGAAACAAACACAAGCACGAGTCACATAATACACCCTCTGCAGAACATAGTACACATACTCTATCACATGCTAGTGTCTCATCAGTCATACCCCTAAAGCATAACATAAAAACAAATATCTTAGTCATAGGTGACTCAGTTGTGAGACACAGATGTTCCTCTCACCTGGTTGCATAAGGAAAAAGTCACAGTCAGCTGTTCTGTCAGGTGCCAGGATCCGCCACATCACACACACACACACACACACACACACACACACACACACACACACACACACACACACACACACACACACACACTCACGTCTCTCAATAACAGGCACTATTATTATTCCGTTATAGTCCATGTTGGTGTGAACAACCTGAGATGTACTTCACTGTACGGTATGAAAAGAGACATGACTGAGCTCTCTAATTGTATGTCTCAGGCAGGTAATGTCCCTAGTCTTTAGTAGCACTTTACCTTCGCCTAGGATGATACTGCAATACAAACAAAAAATGATTGTACTTCAACAATTGGCTTAATTTCTTGTGTCATTCAAAGGGGATTCAGTATTTGTCAGCCTGGGATGACATGGTTGACAGACCTCAATGGTTTGCTAGAGATGGTCTTCATCTGTCACCCCTGGAATTTTGGTTACTGGCTAAGGCTCTTGCCACCCCCATAGTGCCTTAAGCAATGTCACAAAACAAGATTCTCAATGTAAAAATACCCTCTAAAAACAACCTCAATGTTATGCTGCTAAAAGCTAGAAGTCTAAACCAGAAACTGCACTGACTGGAAGCAGTCCTCACCTTGGAAGATGCTGACATTTGTGCAGTCACTGAGACCTGGTTTAAGGCTGGAGAGAGTACCCTAGCTATACCAGGTTACATTTCCTTCCACACATTCAGTTCACAAACTGCACAGTTCCCTTGAATTACTCCAGGTGCAACTGACTGTTGGTAAGACCCTTCTTCAGGTCATTGCCAGCTATAGTACCCCCTCCATGAACCAGGACATCCACTCAGCCTACTTGGATTTACTTGAGTCAATCAAGATACAACCAAACACCCTGGTTTTGAGTGACTTTAATTACCCATTCATTGACTTGGTAAATTATACGTATTCTAACTCACTTGCCCAAATGTTCCTAGACTTCGTTAACTCAAATGCCCTGGAGCAGCTGGTTGACTCACCCACAAAGCGGCTCAAAGATCCTGGATCTGGTGCTCTCCATCATGGGGGACCGCTTCATCAACCTCAGTGTGTGGCCATCCCTGGTGAGATTTGACCACAAATCAGTCTCACTAGAAGTAACTATAACACAAGACTCCCTTAGTAACAACTAGACTAAAAAATGTCTCCAAGGCCAATTACAAACTCTTACCTGACAGCATAAATAGCTTCATAGCCCCTGCCCCCACTGATGGAACAGACACCTATGCTGAGTTATACACCAATGCTTTATATGAGCTCCTGTGCAATTGTTTTGACTCTGCCATACCTGATATAACCAAAGCAGGATCTTCAAGGAAAAACAAACCTGCCTGGTCGACAACTGCCATTAATAGGCTGTACAATAAGAGAATAAAATTGCAGTCTAAGAATAGGAAGAAGTGGTCTCAAAACTGGAAACACTCCCTCCTCAACTTAAACAAACAAATAAGACTCCTAGTGAAGTCCTCCAAAGCTAACTACAAATCAAAATTAGCTTCCCTAACTAAGGATAACCACAAGGCATTCTTTAATTACATCCGTAACCTCAAAGGTAAGACCCAGATTTGTGCTGAACTTGTAGTTAATGGTACTATATATACAGAACTTGTGGAAATAGCAAACCTGCTGTCTGACAGGTTCATTGAAATCTTCACCCTCCTGTCCCTACCACGTATACCCCAAAGCATCCCTTATACCTGTACCCCACTTAATATCTCCAAGGAATAGGTCTTAAATGCCCTCTCCAAGGCCAAAAACACAGCCTATATGGGACCAGACAACATCCCCAGTTGTGTTCTACATGGGTTAAAACAGGAATTAGCATCACCAGTGGGTAGCTTTTCACTCACAGCCTAAGCACTGACTTTGTCCCAGCAGAATGGAAAACAGCTACTGTCATACCTTTGCACAAAGGGGGTACATCCATGGACTCTGTGAACTATAGACCCATTCGCCTAACCAGCCTTATCTGCAAGGTCATGGAACAAATCATCATGGACCTTATTAACAAACATAGGAAATCTCAAAATGCTCAACCCCACCCAGTTTGGCTTTGTCAAGAGGAGATCATGCCTGTTAAACTTTGTGGACTTCTTCGAGACAGTCACCAAAGCCCTAGACGGGGGTAAATCTGTACATTTGGCCAACCTAGACTTAGCCAAGGCCTTTGACACAATCCTCACTCAGGCATCATTGAGAAACTCACCCAACTCTGTATCAACCCATATATTGTTAGGTGGATTGTAAACTGGCTCACTGATAGAACTCATATGATCATAATAGGGGACTTCACCTCCTCCAGCAGACCTGTAACCCATGGTGTTTCACAGGGAGTGGCTCTGGGACACTACTGTTCAGAATTTACTTTTGCAAAGTACAGGCTAAAACTAAAGGACTGTGGCAAACAAAGTTTGCTGATGACTGCAAACTGGGAGCGATCATTGAAACCCCTAGTGATGTCAACATCCTGCAAGGTCTTACACTGGCTAATGACTGGTGCCAAAATCATGGTCTTAAACTTAATGCAAAAGACTGGATTATCATACCCTTTGGCAAGGGTGATGTTTCTGCAAACTACCACATCAATAGAAATATCCTAAGCACACAGGTCGATAGCAATCTTAACATCGCTCATCTGTCTCCACAGTGTTAAGAAGGGCATTCTATACTGCTCATCTCATATTTAAGGGCATTGCCTCCAGAAAAAAAAAGAGGTTACAACCCCCCAGTACTCTTCATTCATTCATTAGGTCAGTAATAGAGTACAATGCTCCCTTTGGTATGTTCCTTTCCAAACATCTACAGCAACTGGAGAGACCACAAAGGTTCCTTACAAAGAAAATTTAGGGTCTTCAAGATCTGTCTTATGTGGATGGACTGAAATCATTGTCACCTTACTCTGTGTCATAAAGAATGCTCAAAGGTAACCTGTGCCTTGCATATAGAGCAATCTCTGACCCAACTTTAATGGAAATGCTTGCATTTTCACAAGTCAAATGACTCACAAGTCACTCTCTCAAAGGACCTTATCCTGGTATGTGACATCAACAGAACTTAATGGAGAGACAGATTTGTCTCACAGAGGTTGCCCCACCTTTGGAACAAGCTTCCTATTCATATTAAACAAAGCCCCTCTTTGGAGCAATTTAAGTATAATTTGGATGATTGGATGGGTAACTGGAAATTCACCCGGGGGTTCCACCTGTGTTCCTCTTGGACACGGGCAATAGGTGCTGATTTTAGTGTCTGCCTGAACCAGACACCCTTGGGAACATGGGTTGAACTTGGCTAAGCTTGTAAGCACCCTGGGGCCATTAGCCTAGTAACCTCCTATGATCCCATGATAAGTCACTCAAAATAATCATGCTTCACCAATACTGAATGCCCTGCTACTGATAGATGTCTACACAATTATAACTCTTTCCATGGTATCTTACTCTTGTGAGGCCTGTTCACTCTGCCATCTCAATTTTCACATACTACATCAAATTTTTACCTTCAGTACCACCTGTAGCTCTAAACATTGTTACATTTTGTTTTGTTGTCTTGTTCTTCATTCCATTCTGATATTGCCCAGCCTGTTCAACTTGCTTTACCTCCTCAAAAGCCTTGTCTCATATGTCACACATTTTCAACTTAACATCCTCCTTGCTTGTCACAGAAGAACATTACTTTATCCAGTGTCACCATGGCAATGGATCCACAGTTCTATATGAATATCCTCCAGAATATTTGTAAACTCTGTCACATTTAATTTCAACCCTTATTTGGTTCTCTAGCTACCTATTATAAGGTATTATGGCAATAATACAAAATAATGAAAATATATGTAATTATTAGGAACATTTGATACAGAATAATAATTTCTAGAAAAAAAAGCAAAATAATACATCCAAATATACTGTACAAAATATTGGTATTGTGGACATGTCACAAGCATCAAACAAAGGATCAGAAATTTTGAAAGCAAATGTCAGAAACAGGCAAGATAGGATAATCAGCCAAGTAAAATATGAGAAATAGAAATTAATCTCGACTATGGCAAAGTGCAGTAGTAGAAATTAATCTTGGCTGCGGTAATGTTCAGTAGTACCTCGAAAGTCTGGATAACATGCATAAGGATAGAGGAATCCCGTGACAAAGTAGCAACTACCTCATGTTCATAGACAATTTTAAAGAAACTAACACAGTATGTGAGAGGTGCACATACACAATTTCTTTGGAGGCTAAAATCGTGCTTGCAAACAAGGTTGTCAAGAACACACAAAGTACATCCACCACACGTAGTGTCTACCACACACATAGACCATCTTATGTTGAGGCACTAAAAAAGCAGTCTTCCCAAACCTTAAAGACCTCCTAAATCTACAAACAGTAACATCTATCCTTAACAATCTCTAAAGAACACACTTAAAACAACACCAAACACCACACATATGGCGACACCCAATGGACCCCTCCCCAAAAATGAAGCCCATAGGGCAAGCAAACACTTTACTTAGGACTCTTGCCACAGGGGATTCCATTGTATGAGACACAGATGCCCCACTCACCAGACTGGACAAGGAGAAGATAGTGGTCAGTTGCTTATCTTGAATCAGGATCTGCTAGGTTTCACACTTACCCAAGTCAATTCACCACAGATACTGGTGTGATTCTATCATGGTTCATATGTGTGTGTAAATGACCTGAGATGTATCACACTAGAATATGTGAAGAGACAGTTATGTGCCTTCCATTGAGGAGCATTCTACCTTTACCAAGTATGATGCCACAGTATGAACAAAAAATTATTGACTTCATCAGTTGGCTTACTTTCTGGAGTCATTCCAAGAGGATTTAATATTTGTCAGCATGGGAAGAACTGGTTAATAGATCACACTGCTTTGCCAAGGATGGTCTGCACCTGTACCCCCTGGGCTTCTGGATATTGGCATTAACTTTATCAGCCTCCTTATAGTCTTTTTTATGCAATATCAAATTGACAAAACTACCAGCTTAACAAATTAAACCCAAAGGAACTTAAAGGTGTTACTGCTCAATGCTAGGAGCCTTAACAAGAAACCTCACACCCTACAAGCTCTCCTTACACTGGAGAATATAGACATCTGTGCTGTTACTGAGACATGGTTTAAAGCTGCAGAAAGTACTTTGTCAGTGCAAGGCTTTAGTGCCTTCCACACATTTAGATCAACAGCTGCACAGATAGGAACTAACGGTGCTAGTGTCTCTATCTACATTAGCAGCAAATACACCTCTAAGGTGATTAAAAAGGATGACAACCTGGAGTTCATCCACATGCAAATCACCATATATAAAGTCCCCTACCATATCCTAGCAAGTTATATGTCACCATCTGTGCTCTAAGAATCCCATAACCCATACCTAGACCTGATGGGTGCACTCAGTATCCAGCCAAATACTCTGTTAATGGGATACTTCAACTACCCCTCTATAGGCTGGGAAACACTGCCTCCAACTTGCAGGCACAATGTTTCCTGTACTTTATTAACACAAATACCCTTGACCAGATAGTGCACACCTCAACTAGAGGTTCAAACATACTGGACCCATTACCCACCAATATGGGAATTGTCGCACCCCCTCCTCCCACCACCCTGTGTCACATCTCCACTGGGGAAGTCAGATTACAAAGCTGTCTCTTTTGCAATAAAAATCAACATGATAAACACCAAAAAAATCTGTAACAGTTAGGAAGTATTCTAAATCAAACTACACCCTACTTAGTTTGTCAAAATTCAGTGCCTCTCAGAACCTCAAGTTCACAATAATCTATGTGGAATTGTTCACAGAAACCCTGTACAACCATGTAAATGGCTACATAGAGGCTGCTGTACCTACCAGAGGCACAAAACAAACTAGGGTTACCACCTGTCCCTCTGCAAGGGACAGTCCCTCTTTGACAGTTGTATCCTGTGAAGAAAAGTAAAAAATGACAAATGTCCTGAGACTTTAGGACAAAAAATATTTCCTAAGTTTTACTTAATAGTTGCATAAAACAGTTGTTTGTTTTAATCTGAAACACCTAAATACTATAAGAAATAGCATAATCAACTCAAATGCTATAAGAATAAGGTTTTAGTTTGACAAAAAAAATGAAGTAATGTTCTCTGTATTGGCTGTGAGTATGTTCTGCATAATCTCACACTTCTACAAAAGAATGTCCCACGTTAGGCACTTGTAAAGGTGGCAACCCTAAAGACAAACTCCAAAAACAACCTGCACTGGTGGAATCCTAACCTTAACATGGTATATAATAAAAGGGAAAAAAACTCATGGCCAAAACTAAAAAAGCAACTCTCATAATGGCAATAACTCACTAATAAAACTTAATAGCAAACTGTGTAGCTGAAATGCAATTGTAATCCCGTTTAACTATTTTAGTAATTCCAGTTCTGATTTTGGTGAGTGAGAGTTTTGATGATGAGCCTAGTGCTGTTCATACCTGTAATGTACTACATTAGCAAACAGGCTGTAGTGGGCAGGTTAATAAAGCTCCTGTATGTAGATGATGGGACTTAAGAAATAAAGTCTGAGCAGGAACTTCAGCAAATGATAGGGAAATGGAATGCAAAATTTAAAGCACATCAGGTGAACCTCAGTACAGAAAAAGCAGTTTTCATTGCAACAGATTTTGGAAATCAAGAGAAGCTGAAATTTTGTATAGAAAGGAAAACTGAGGAACGGGTTAACAACTTCAAGTCTGAATATGGAGATCAAAGCCAGAATTAGAGTCACTGCAGCCAATTAGCACAGCATTTTAGGTGCAATATGTGACAGAAGAATGCCAAAAAAGCTGAAAAGTAAGGTATATAAAACAGTAGTGTGATCAGTACCTTTGTATGATACAGAAGCCTGGGTAGTGAAAACAAAGCAATCAAGGAAGCTAGACGTAATGGGGATGGAATTCCTTAGATGGATGGCAGGATGCACATTGTGCGACAGGTTAAGAAAAAATAACTTCAGAGCAGAAGCCAAAGTAGCTTCAGTTGCAGAGAAGTTCAAAGTGATGAAAGTATGATGGTTTAGGCACGTGCAGGAAAGCAGAAAATAATTTGGTGAAAAATATTTGGGAGAGACAGGAAGAAGATAAGAGCAAACCAGGATGATGGTCAAAGATATGGATAGATTACAGGAAAAACCTGCAAGAGTAAGACATGACTGACAAAAAAAGTGTTACTGAATTGACAGAGGTGGTGACAGTTGATGTGGCACTCCAGCTCCATGTAAAAAAATAGGAAGCCATGATTAAACTTACATAACATGGTACAAAGGCTGTACCCATGACAGTTCATTTAGTCTGTTTGTGTAATATATCTTCAAAATTCCCTCTCCTAATCTTCTCTTTCTCTGACAGAGTGATATGAGTTATGAGAAGCACACCCGACTCTTCCTTGGGTACCTGATGTTCCTTGCACGCCCTCAGTAGGCAGCACCTGCACAGGCAGGCTCAGATGAGGTCATCATAGATATGATCAAGATGTTGGGTGAGTTAGAGGACAATGGCTCCAGAGGGTATTCATAGCATTATGGAGAGAAAAACACATCCCAGATAACTGCAAAATAAGCATTCTAGTGACATTGTACAAGAACACCAAATGAAACATTCACAAGTGTGGACAGTATAGAGGTTCAAACTCCTGTCACATTGCATGAGAAGGAATTCTTTTTTTTTTCAGAAATGGAAAATATTATTAATTCAACAAAAGACAAGTTCAGTAAGCTACAAATTTATGGTGCTTCACCAAGAAACTCCATCAGTGCTTCAATAACCAAATTATGCTCAGTTGTGGTATACAAATTTTATAAATGTAAAGTTAACCAAAGCATTTCTTTTGACCACACTGTTTGTTCTGTTGTTTAATAAAAAATCCCAAAATACTATTATATCAATTGTTTTTAACCACATTGGTCATCAACTGATAGAGCAACACAATACCAATATTTTGTAAAAAAGTTTAACATACTTAGACTATTGGCTACTTAGTGATCTATAAGGATTCTTATGGGTCTTTGATGGAGAGTACCAAGCAGGGATTCTTGGTTCCTTTAACAATAACTTGCTAAGTACAACTCAGATACAGGATGCAGTTTATGAAATTTATTGCAAGAAGACATTTACAAATGGAACTCTGCAATGTTGCACACTGGTTTGATGAAATGGGCCTTAAAACTACTACCCTGAAAATTTCATACTAAAATTCCACACTATTGAAAAGTTATAACCCTGTAAAACAATTAGTTGGTAAAATGGAAAACACTTTTTTGTTTACAATATTTTCAACAAGTGCTTATAGCTGTACAAAAACGTAGCATTTTCAGATCATATTTTCAATATACGATGTGAACCATCACCTGAGCACTGACATTACATTTGTTCAACTAAAATCCAGAACCTAATTTGAAAAAATGATTGTGAGACATTATTTACAAATGGAATTATGCACTAGCATTAACAACTTGACAGAGATGTGCCTTAAATCTCTATACTGAAAAATGTATATCAAAATTCTACACAGCTAAAAGTTATAACCCTGTGCAACAATCAGTACAGATGCGTATTTCTCAAAGTACTTGAGGTGTGCATGATATATACATTACTACGCATTACTACACTCCCGGGTGTTGTGAGGCATTCACCTCTTGAGCTCATGCATCACAGCATTCCTCAGCATGTATTATTATCCATGCCTTGCACAACTCCTTGTGCCTTGTTGCATTCATTATCAGCAACAGTATTAATATTATCTCTGAGTGTGTGTGTGTGTGTGTGTGTGTGTGTGTGTGTGTGTGTGTGTGTGTGTGTGTGTGTGTGTTTGTTTATTTATTTATTTTTTTGCTTGCAAGGCAAGATTCTGTCATTACTTAGGCATTTTAAGGTAGTAACCTTGGAGGGCAATTTTTTTGAATACTTTTTTATTGAAATTAGCTTTGTGGCTATGTCTCTCCATCTCTCTGTCTCTCTGTCCCTCTGTCTTTCTGTCACTTTCCATGACCACTGATCTTTCAACTACATCCAGTGAGAACCAATCATTATGCAATATACAGCACTTCAGCACCCTGGACAGCTCACAGTGGTGAATAGGCAAGGCAATGAAGATGCATCGAGGATACTAATTAATCTTGATAAATCCAGATAAATACACAATTACTGTTTATTTTACTTAAGACGTACATTCTTCAACCACTCTTTTACTCTTTATTTTTAAGTAAAGTACAGAAGTAATTCTGTATAGAAAATTTCAGAATTTCTACTATATTTTACTTAAAAACTAAAAACTAAAACATAAAAATATAAACAAAAGATTTTTTAATACAGACTTCTTTTTACTGAGTCACTCTAAAAAGTAAAAATAAGGAAGAAGAATGAAAACTTTGCAAAAGAAACACAGACAAGCTGATTTCAGAAAAGCATTCAAGGTTGGTTTTGCTGATTCCTGGTATGTCTTCTGCTACCTCAATAATACAATCATCAAAACCAACCTCGAATGATTTTCTGAAATCAATTTTCACTATTTTTTTACTTTTTAGAGTGACTCAATAAAAATAATACTTTATTAAGAATCTTTTTTATATATTTTTATTCTTTCTTTCTTTCTTTATATATGTATCTATTTATCTATCTATCTATCTATCTATCTATCTATCTATCTATCTATCTATCTATTTAGCAGAAAAGTATGATTGGGCATAAAGCCTTTTGAGTGGGGGCCCAGGGAGAAAAGTTCCACATTAAATCAAGTTTACAGACAGCTAAAACATCAGATACAACAGCATTATATATGCATAAGGAAACCATATTTATAATTGTAATATTCAAGCCATGGCTTGAATTATTTATAATATTTATAATAGTAATATACAAGAAATGGCTTCAGTTATTTACTTTTGAATGAATTCTATTTTTCATTGGGCTTAACTTGTTGTAAACAGATACTCTAAAGAGTGCTTTTATCATAAACATAATACGTTTTCTGAGTTAGTTTCCACCCTTTTTATGATTCAAGTGCAGAATGGAAGAAGTATGAATCTTCTCTATTCCCATGATACCCCCAGTTCTGAACACTGTAACTTTTTTCAAGTTTTACTTACTATTCTATTCATTAATCTAATTTCTTGCATATCATTTCCATTTGAGAAGAAGCATCATGGTCTAGCTTCTGGCAGATTGCTGTGATGAAAACAATATTAACAGTGTTTGTTTGGCAGTTCCTGTGTCATGCTGAAGACTAGTAATATTGGCATGTGTGTGTGTGTGTGTGGGGGTGCTGAGGGATAGGATGGAATATGTGATTCAGTTTTCACTGGTGAGTTTAATTGAAGGATGTGAGGTAAGGAGAGGAGGAATAAATATATATATATATATATATATATATATATATATATATATATATATATATATATATATATATATATATATATATATGGGTCTACCTTAGAAGATTGACAGACCATTTGATCGACATTCATTTGGTTGACAGCTCATTTGGTCGACAACCAGTATTCAAGGCACTTAACAGGGAATTTCCCCCTCCCCAATGTTGTGCGACCCTGGAGTTGATATATATAGTTAGGGGGGGTTTGTTGGCACTGCGTTTAGGAGCTTAGCAGTCTCCTCGCCCCGCTGTCAGTCCCCTTCCAACCAAGATACTCAGTGGTAGGAGGTTTCATGCCTGTCTGTGACAGTGGGTGAGTGTTGGCTTTTGGTTGAAGGGTAAGTATGCTTGCTTTGGTTCAGGCTGACACTTAAAAGATAAACAAGTAAATATACATTAAAAAACAAAAACAAACAAACAAATAAATGAATAAAAAGGAAAGAAATTTAGATATGACTTATGTAGTTGATAAATATGATGGTAGTTATGGTGGTAAGCAGCTTTAACAATGAGCCACCTCTCCCCTTAACTGACTATGCCAAGTAGACCAAAATTCTATTTAATTCAGTCTTACTTAACCGAGAAGACAACACTGAAACCATATTTTAATAAATGTTCACATCCCTGAAATTTTAATCCAGGAATGGAGACAGTTGGCCAGCATTAAACAACTCACACCAAAGTATGCCAAATCCAGCCAAATGGGGGGCTTAGTCCCCCACATCCCCCAGTGTTGGGAGGTCACACACCCCCGTACCCACTAACTAAATATACCAACTCTAAGATCACACTATAGTGTGCAAAACGCAAATTTCCCCATGTTGGTCAACTGCCTCCTTTCCCAGATTAGAATTCCAGCAATGTGAACATTTGTTGAAATAAGGTTTTGGTGTTGTTGTCTTGGTTAAGTAAGATTCGATTAAATGGAATTTTAGTCTACTGAAGTAGACCCAGTTCAGGATATTGGAGGCCTTGGTTATCTCTGATGACTGTCTCAGCAAAGGGTTAAGGTAGTGATACTGATTTCCAGAGGAGCAAAAAGAATGGTTTGCTCAAACAGTTATACAGTGCGGGGTTTCCAGTATATGAATGAGAATTTTCCACCCTGATGGGTCTCATAGGGACCCCTGGGGATGGGGAACCTGTGCAGGTGCTGCCTACTGAGGGTGTGCAAGGATCATCAAGTAGCTAAGGAAGAGTTGGATGTGCTTCTCATACCTCGTACCTCTCTTCAGAGAAAGAGAAGATTAGGAGGAGGGATTTTGTAGATATATTTTATCTCATTGATATGTATGATAAGCTAGTAGCAAAAGCTCTGGGGGTGAAAGATCTTATGGTGGCTCTGGCAGTCCTGGGGACAAGATCCGAGTGACATTCAGGGCTTAGTCCTTTGATAACTGGGTACTGAGATTTGTTTGTTTATTTAAAAGGAACTTGAGTAACACTTGCCACTCTTTGCTTATTTTCTGACTATTAGAGAAGGGGCAATGCCTGAGAGGAGTTATGGTATGACCAGCACTTTAAACAGCTAAAGGCAGTCAGTAAGTCTTTGCAGTGGGACAATATGCATACACTTGGCTGGGGACCAAGAAGGATCATTTGGGAGGTCAGATTAAGGTGGGTTAGGAAGGACTGGATAGCAGGTCAAGAGTCTGTTGGGCATTCAATACATGAAGATGTGCTTGGACAACCTGTAGGTCTGAGCATCAGTGCTCTCATTGTGGAGGTCCACAATGAGCATCTGGGTATTGGTGTAATGAAGGTATGGCATTAACTCTGCAGGAGGATGTCAGAGCAGGGAGGGTGGGAGATTTAACAGTTAGAGGAAGAAGTATTGTAAAAAGAATGTGGGACATGCATCCCTTTTTTTGGGGGGACAGGTGTCTGGTCGCTCAACTCCCTCATTAGTTATGATGTTTTGCTAATGCTTCTGATGGATTATCTGCTAAAAGGGATACTGGGAGAGCTCATAGAAGGTATTATGTTGGTGATCTCAACTAAGTCTAGGGCATGTAGTTCTAAGCAGGTGTGCAATAACTTAAAGTCAGTATGAGGGAAGGAAGGGGTAGTGGAAGACTTGCTGGATAAGGAGATTAGAATGGTCAGGATTATAGGGCCCTTTGAGATGCTCCCATTCATTTCATTCAGAATCTCACCTTTGAGACTGGTGACCAGGAAGCCTGATGAATACAGACGTATACATCATCTCTCTTTTCCAAAAGCAATTCAGTGAATAATTTTGTTCAGAGGATATGTCCACTATGCATCTTGGGATGACGATGTGCAATTGATGTGAGGCTTTTTGGACCCTTTGCTAGCAAGCCTAGATGTAGAGTCTGCCTTTTGGCTACTTCCCATCTGAGACTATGACTGGCCATTGCTGGGGATGCAGTTGGATGGGAAGTTTTATTTTGACAAAGCTATGCCAATGGGCTGTGTGGTGCCCTTTGCCAGTGTATAAAAAAATCATCACAACCTTGCACTGATTCTGGAAGTCAAAGATTTTGGGGTTAAAAGCAGTGCATTATTTTGATGATTTTTGCTAGCAGGTCAGGGTGGGGAAGCAGTGGAGGATGGTGTGCAGGTTTCTGTTTAGTTGTGTGGAGAGTTGGGTGTGTCAATTTCAGTAGATAAGCAGGAGGGTTGTCCAATGTGTTAATGTTTTTGGAGTTGGAAGCTGATGCAGGTTTGGGGTTGTTTCATTTGTGGGAGGAGAATTTAACCAAGTAGAAACACAAGACAGGCAGGTTGTTGTGCAAAGAGAAAGTTAGAGTTCAAAAGTTGATGGAAGTTTTCGGGCTCTTGAATTTTGCTTGCAGGGTAGTAGTTCCAGGGAGATCTTTTGTGAAGTCACCAAGAAACCTGTTATGGGCTGCCAAATGTAAGCATCATTGGGTTAAAGTTTCTAAGGCAGTTGCGGAAAACATGGTTGTAGGGGAAAAATTCCTCCATCATTTTAATGGCATGTTTTTATCTGGCAGTAGGAATGGATGCCCTCAGAGGAGTTTCATATATACATTGATGCATTAGGAGGGATAGGTATGCGGACTTATTTATGAGTAGTTGTTTTACTGAGAGGTAGCCAGCACTGGTGACTGAAGGGAAGGAAATATATTACCCTCCTAGAGCTATTTCAACTGCTGTAATGGTTTGACATGGTGAGGTTTGGAAAAGAAAGGTGCTTTTTTATTGGATAGTTTAGCCATAGTGCTGATGTTGATGAATATGTTGGCCAAGTTGAAGCTAGTATGAGGGTTATTGAGGAAGTTTATACTGCATTGTCCTAAGATTAATTTGTCATTTTCAGCTCAGCACATTCCAGGGCATATTAACATCATAGCTGACTGTCCTATTTTCAGTTCAACAGGTTTTGAGCAGTGGTTCCAGGAGCAGAAGAGAAGGGGTTTATATTAGTTTGCCGAAAGAGATTTCCAGCGAACATCTCTTCATCGACACCTAACCATCGAAAATCCCTTACGTGATTCGTGGAACTTTCCCAGGGTAACGAAACAATTACCCCACAGCGCAAAGGAACACACAATGCACTAAATCAAACCCATACAATTGGGGAGTTTTGCCCCCAACCCCCAATGTGGGGTGCTCCACCCCCAACCCCTAACGCTATATACCAACTCCGAGATCACATTACTTTGGGGAAAAGGGTAAAGTTTTGTACTTGGCCAACTACTTCAATGCCCTGGAAAAGTTCTGCGAATTGCTAAAGTAATTTTTGATGGTTAGGTGGGAATGAAGAGGTGTTCGCTGGAAATATTCTTTGTCAAAGTAATATAGACCCCAAGTGAAGACAGCTTCAGTGCTGGGTAGGTTTGGCTAGCTGGGTAAGTGTTGCTGATTGGTGTAGCAATATTGTGCTTTGTCTGCTTTTCATGGTTTCATTTTGTGCTTTTTCATATAGGGATAGGCATGAATCAGTACAGTTAGTGGTCAGGTGCATGATGGTTAGTGGGGATTTGGGCTCGGTAGTCAGAGCTATCAGAGTGCATTTAACAGCCATTAGTGTTGTGGCTAGGTTGTTAGGTGCCAAGGATTTTACAGAACATTAATTTTGCAGATGTTGAAAGGATGTGAGAGATTGTGTGCAGTGGGTCAAGTAATGTTAGGCCTCCACTGGATGAACAATTATTGTTTGTTTTGTTGAGAAAATTTCAGGTTGTGATAAGTAGTTGTTTTTAGTATGTGTTGTGGGCCACTCTCTGAGTGGTGACATATGTGGGTGCTTTCAGAGTTAGTGTGGTGCTGAGAAATCTTAGCTGGAAGGGTATTTGTATTACACAGACTGGAGTTTTTGGTTTGGTTGAGAAGATCAAAGACAGATCAGTTTGGTCAGCACATTTTACTGGGTAGGGATGAGGTCTTTTTGTGGCCAGTGTATGGTGTGAGATCAAACTTGGTATTTCACTGGAACTATGGATTGCCAGTGATTGTGGTCAGTTTGTTAACATGATTAGGAGGGCATTACTGAGTCAAGGGATAGACTGGTCAAGATATGCAGAATGTTCATTTAGAATTGGTAGAACTTCAGATTTGGTAGCTTTTATTCAAGACTCTGAGAAGTGTGGAAAACCTTTAACTGTAAGAGATGAACGTTTCCTCAAAAATAGGAGAAAGAAAATCTTTTATTTCAACTCTGCTTAAATATTTTCAGTTGCTTTTATAGTGACTTTGGGGTGATACTTTTTGTACTGTTCTGCATTTTTTCATATTTTAGTCAAAAAAGTTATCTGTTTTAATTTTTAACTTGGGACCTTAGTCTTGCAGCTTCATTTGCAATTGTGGGAAAACTGAATTACTGCAAGAACCGAGCATCATTTATAGATTATAGTGCACTTCTATCTCCATAAGAAGAATTACTTGTAAAAGCTAGCTGTCTGCATTTTGAACTAAGTCTGGGACCGTAGTCTTGTAGTTTCATTCACAATTGTGATCAAATTGTGAAGTACTGCAGGATCTGAGCCTTATTTAGTCATTTATTACTGCATTTTCCCATAAACTGCATTACTGGTAAATCTCTGCTTAGGCTGGTACCTTAGACTGTTGGATGGATTGCAATGGTGTCAGCATTGTTATCTTTGCAGGAGTTCTGCTTCTGTGCTTCTACAGCTATTGACATTCCAGTTTCAATGCTGTAGTCTTATATTCTGCCTGCTAAAGTTTCATTCCAGTGCCTTTCTGTTTGTTACATTGTTACTGTTTTCCCCTTTTCTTGTGTCTGCCCTATTTCCCATGGATACATTAAGTACTACTCTCCCTGCCACTCCCTACCGTCGAACTTACAATGTTTCTGAAATTCTAGTAACCAATATATGCAGCGAACCTGTTGTTGAAAAGCAAGATGTAGTCGATGCCAATAAGGAGATGAAAAGCAAACCCAAAGTTGTTAAAAATATATACTTGTAGCACTGGAACCAATTCAAGCAAAACACCACCACACGTTCCTTCTGCAAGACTGCTTTATTGACCTAGGTTTCGTCCTTACGAACTTCTTCAGAATACATATTATTACTTCAACACAAGGTTTTTATACAGTACAATATATTGAATAATTACTTAATTGATGTCATTGATTTTCAATGATGAATTCTTAAAAGGGAAATGTCTCTTTTACAACACATTTCATACTTTTTGAAAACCATTGTAACTACAATATTGTAATAAACCTGATGCAAAATATAAATTATATATATCCATTCTGATTTATAAAAAATTTTTTAAAAAGAATTTTATACTAAAAACTACTTAAATAAATATGTATAATATAAACAACTATACCAATTCATAAAATTATACCCTACTTTATACCATACATATTTTAAAACACACCTATCTTGTGTAATGTGTGTAATGTATATATTTAAAAATAATATGTATAATACTTCATCTAACTATTGTATTTATATTGTATGGAATTGTAACAATATACTAGAGGTCTAATATAAAATAATATATATGATACCAAAATTCATAATAAAATAAGATAGATTAAACAAACATATATATTTAACATTGCTGACAAGTATTACTTTAATTAATTTTATTATACTATGTATAACTATATATAATCCATCCATTTACCCACTAGACTCAAAAGTTAATATAATTAATATTTTGACATAATTCAAACCACATGTATGATACATAAATGTTATTGATGTGTATCTATATTTTTATTATATGTATAACACATCAACTATTTCCCATAAACTCTATTCAATTTTAATAATGGCATAATAGTCAAATATTCATTTATACCTGGTGGAATACATGAATTCAGACATATTTGCCATTTCAGTTCCTCCATGTCCAAATGGTACATAGTCGTCTTCCCTTGTAAATCATACTTAATTTGATTAATGACCATAAATTTAAATCCATGGTCATTATTGTCAATAATATGTCTCGCTAAGGCATTAGTACCCTTATGATGTTGTATATCCAAAAGATGTTCTTTGATTCGCTCTCTAAATTGTCTTTTTGTTTTCCCTATATAGAAGGCTTTACATTGTTGACACAAAGCCATATACACTACATTTGATGTTAAACAATTATAATGCCCATTTATCCTAATTTTACAACCATTGATCATTATTTCTATGCCAGAACAATGTATGTAACTACATATGGTACATGTTCCACATTTAAAGTTGCCTTTACTTCTGTTACTGTACTTGTTGTTATTTCCTTTGTTTTCTAATATATTTTTGAAAGATGGACTCTTTTTATACACAAATTTTATTGGACCTTGAAAAAGTTGTCTCCAAGTTTTTTCATTTGTGAAGAAATCCCAATTTTTCCTGATTATGCTCTCTATTTCTTTAAAACAATCATTGTAGTTAATAATATACAACGGAACATTATTGAAATAATCTTTCTCTAACATTCTCTTGCTATCTAATGTTGTTTTATTTATAGAACCAGTTTTTAATATTGCAGTATAAGTTCCATTTTGTCTCTTATTTATTACTTCATTGTATATTCTAACACAAAACTGTTCTGGATATCCTCTATTCATGAATAGTTGCATAATATATTTTAGTTCTTCTATAAAGTCCTCTTCTTCACTTACCATTCTGGCTGCCCTGACCATCTGCCCTTTAATAATAGCTTTTTTCTGATGGTCAGGGTGCCAGCTATTAAAATGCAAATATGCATTAGAGAAAGTGGGTTTTCTATGTATTTGTGTTTTTAAGATGTTTGTTTCTTTATTATATACTATGTCTACATCCAAAAAAGTAATTTTTTCCCCATGGACGTGATGTGTAAATTTTAGAAATTTCACTGTGGTATTTATATATTCCAAAAAGATCTCTAACATATCTTTTTCATGGTCCCAAATAATAAAGATATCATCTAAATATCTAGTATACATTATGAGATGTTTACGGAAGTCTGACTGAAACAAATAATTATGTTCCCAATAACTCATGATGAGATTTGCATACATGGGGGCACATGGTGCCCCCATGGCTACTCCATGTACTTGCTGGTAATAACTTCCTTCAAAATATATAAAATTATTATTTAAAACCATGTCCATCAAATTTATTAAGGTATTGATTTTTTCTTGTTCATATAAATGTGTCTCAAACAATTGTTCTTCAAGCCATATAAGGCCGATATCATGAGGAATTGTTGTAAAAAGGTTTACGACATCAATTGTTACAAAAGTATATTCATTTTTCATATCTATTTCTTTTAGTTTGCTCAAAAAATCCCATGAACCTTTTATATAAGTATAACATTTCATACTCTCTTTGAAGAAATAATCCAAGTAATGACTTAGATTACATGTTACACTTCTATTCCCATCTACAATGGGTCGAAATTCTAGATTATTGAGGCCTTTATGTATTTTTGGTATTCCAAAGATACCACTAATTACTGGATGTTCGTTCTGTAAATATTCATGTTCATCTTCAGTAATCTCTCCCTGGTATAACATATCATCTAGTAATACTTCTATTCTTTTAAAGGCTATATTCACTTGGTTCTTACTTATTTGAATATATGTATCACTTAGTAACATATTAGTCATATAAGAACTATAGTCACTATAATCTAATATGACTATACCATTACCCTTATCTGGCTTCATAATTCTTAATTGCAAGTCATTGCTGATGTCATTAAGTAATATTTCTTCTTTTTGAGTCATATTTGAATGTCTATTATACTTGTATTTTTTATAAAACATTCTTACATCATATTCACTTCTTTTTTCAAAGTTCGCTATTTCTTCATTCATGGGTGGATTTGCAGTGGGACAATATGCATACACTTGGCTGGGGACCAAGAAGGATCATTTGGGAGGTCAGATTAAGGTGGGTTAGGAAGGACTGGATAGCAGGTCAAGAGTCTGTTGGGCATTCAATACATGAAGATGTGCTTGGACAACCTGTAGGTCTGAGCATCAGTGCTCTCATTGTGGAGGTCCACAATGAGCATCTGGGTATTGGTGTAATGAAGGTATGGCATTAACTCTGCAGGAGGATGTCAGAGCAGGGAGGGTGGGAGATTTAACAGTTAGAGGAAGAAGTATTGTAAAAAGAATGTGGGACATGCATCCCTTTTTTTGGGGGGACAGGTGTCTGGTCGCTCAACTCCCTCATTAGTTATGATGTTTTGCTAATGCTTCTGATGGATTATCTGCAAAAAGGGATACTGGGAGAGCTCATAGAAGGTTTTATGTTGGGGATCTCAACTAAGTCTAGGGCATGTAGTTCTAAGCAGGGGTGCAATAACTTAAAGTCAGTATGAGGGAAGGAAGGGGTAGTGGAAGACTTGCTGGATAAGGAGATTAGAATGGTCAGGATTATAGGGCCCTTTGAGATGCTCCCATTCATTTCATTCAGAATCTCACCTTTGAGACTGGTGACCAGGAAGCCTGATGAATACAGACGTATACATCATCTCTCTTTTCCAAAAGCAATTCAGTGAATAATTTTGTTCAGAGGATATGTCCACTATGCATCTTGGGATGACGATGTGCAATTGATGTGAGGCTTTTTGGACCCTTTGCTAGCAAGCCTAGATGTAGAGTCTGCCTTTTGGCTACTTCCCATCTGAGACTATGACTGGCCATTGCTGGGGATGCAGTTGGATGGGAAGTTTTATTTTGACAAAGCTATGCCAATGGGCTGTGTGGTGCCCTTTGCCAGTGTATAAAAAAATCATCACAACCTTACACTGATTCTGGAAGTCAAAGATTTTGGGGTTAAAAGCAGTGCATTATTTTGATGATTTTTGCTAGCAGGTCAGGGTGGGGAAGCAGTGGAGAATGGTGTGCAGGTTTCGGTTTAGTTGTGTGGAGAGTTGGGTGTGTCAATTTCAGTAGATAAGCAGGAGGGTTGTCCAATGTGTTAATGTTTTTGGAGTTGGAAGCTGATGCAGGTTTGGGGTTGTTTCATTTGTGGGAGGAGAATTTAACCAAGTAGAAACACAAGACAGGCAGGTTGTTGTGCAAAGAGAAAGTTAGAGTTCATAAGTTGATGGAAGTTTTCGGGCTCTTGAATTTTGCTTGCAGGGTAGTAGTTCAGGAGATCTTTTGTGAAGTCACCAAGAAACCTGTTATGGGCTGCCAAATGTAAGCATCATTGGGTTAAAGTTTCTAAGGCAGTTGCGGAAAACATGGTTGTAGGGGAAAAATTCCTCCATCATTTTAATGGCATGTTTTTTTCTGGCAGTAGGAATGGATGCCCTCAGAGGAGTTTCATATATACATTGATGCATTAGGAGGGATAGGTATGCGGACTTATTTATGAGTAGTTGTTTTACTGAGAGGTAGCCAGCACTGGTGACTGAAGGGAAGGAAATATATTACCCTCCTAGAGCTATTTCAACTGCTGTAATGGTTTGACATGGTGAGGTTTGGAAAAGAAAGGTGATTTTTTATTGGATAGTTTAGCCATAGTGCTGATGTTGATGAATATGTTGGCCAAGTTGAAGCTAGTATGAGGGTTGTTGAGGAAGTTTATACTGCATTGTCCTAAGATTAATTTGTCATTTTCAGCTCAGCACATTCCAGGGCATATTAACATCATAGCTGACTGTCCTATTTTCAGTTCAACAGGTTTTGAGCAGTGGTTCCAGGAGCAGAAGAGAAGGGGTTTATATTAGTTTGCCGAAAGAGATTTCCAGCGAACATCTCTTCATCGACACTAACCATCGAAAATCCCTTACGTGATTAGTGGGACTTTCCCAGAATAGCGAAACAATTACCCCACAACGCAAAGGAACACACAATGCACTAAATCAAACCCATACAATTGGGGAGTTTTGCCCCCAACCCCCAATGTGGGGTGCTCCACCCCCAACCCCTAGCATATATACCAACTCCGAGATCACACTACTTTGGGGAAAAGGGTAAAGTTTTGTACTTGGCCAACTACTTCAATGCCCTGGAAAAGTTCTGCGAATTGCTAAAGTAATTTTTGATGGTTAGGTGGGAATGAAGAGGTGTTCGCTGGAAATATCCTTTGTCAAAGTAATATAGACCCCAAGTGAAGACAGCTTCAGTGCTGGGGAGGTTTGGCTAGCTGGGTAAGTGTTGCTGATTGGTGTAGCAATATTGTGCTTTGTCTGCTTTTCATGGTTTCATTTTGTGCTTTTTCATATAGGGATAGGCATGAATCAGTACAGTTAGTGGTCAGGTGCATGATGGTTAGTGGGGATTTGGGCTCGGTAGTCAGAACTATCAGAGTGCATTTAACAGCCATTAGTGTTGTGGCTAGGTTGTTAGGTGCCAAGGATTTTACAGAACATTAATTTTGCAGATGTTGAAAGGATGTGAGAGATTGTGTGCAGTGGGTCAAGTAATGTTAGGCCTCCACTGGATGAACAATTATTGTTTGTTTTGTTGAGAAAATTTCAGGTTGTGATAAGTAGTTGTTTTAGTATGTGTTTGTGGGCCACTCTCTGGTGGTGACATATGTGGGTGCTTTCAGAGTTAGTGTGGTGCTGAAATCTTAGCTGGAAGGGTATTTGTATTACACAGACTGGAGTTTTGGTTTGGTTGAGAAGATCAAAGACAGATCAGTTTGGTCAGCACATTTTACTGGGTAGGGATGAGGTCTTTTTGTGGCCAGTGTATGGTGTGAGATCAAACTTGGTATTTCACTGGAACTATGGATTGCCAGTGATTGTGGTCAGTTTGCTAACATGATTAGGAGGGCATTACTGAGTCAAGGGATAGACTGGTCAAGATATGCAGAATGTTCATTTAGAATTGGTAGAACTTCAGATTTGGTAGCTTTTATTCAAGACTCAGAAGTGTGGAAAACCTTTAACTGTAAGAGATGAACGTTTCCTCAAAAATAGGAGAAAGAAAATATTTTATTTCAACTCTGCTTAAATATTTTCAGTTGCCTTTATAGTGACTTTGGGGTGATACTTTTTGTACTGTTCTGCATTTTTTCATATTTTAGTCAAAAAAGTTATCTGTTTTAATTTTTAACTTGGGACCTTAGTCTTGCAGCTTCATTTGCAATTGTGGGAAAACTGAATTACTGCAAGAACCGAGCATCATTTATAGATTATAGTGCACTTCTATCTCCATAAGAAGAATTACTTGTAAAAGCTAGCTGTCTGCATTTTGAACTAAGTCTGGGACCGTAGTCTTGTAGTTTCATTCACAATTGTGATCAAATTGTGAAGTACTGCAGGATCTGAGCCTTATTTAGTCATTTATTACTGCATTTTCCCATAAACTGCATTACTGGTAAATCTCTGCTTAGGCTGGTACCTTAGACTGTTGGATGGATTGCAATGGTGTCAGCATTGTTATCTTTGCAGGAGTTCTGCTTCTGTGCTTCTACAGCTATTGACATTCCAGTTTCAATGCTGTAGTCTTATATTCTGCCTGCTAAAGTTTCATTCCAGTGCCTTTCTGTTTGTTACATTGCTACTGTTTTCCCCTTTTCTTGTGTCTGCCCTATTTCCCATGGATACATTAAGTACTACTCTCCCTGCCACTCCCTACCGTCGAACTTACAATGTTTCTGAAATTCTAACCTACCTGGGCCCATTGACCTTTAGCTTTGAGTCAAAGGACTAAGAGAACTGTGACTTGCTACAGGTTCTGAAGTATTAAAGCTCCACTACTGGCTTTGTATGAGAGGATCCCTCTCTAACTAGTCTGCTATAACGAGCACAATTACACCCACCCACGTTTTTTTATTCAAGATTCTTAATAAGTATGGAAAGCCTTGAAATTTGAGAAAACATTTTCATCAAAAAGGGAAGAAAGGCCTTGATTCTTATGTCTGGCAAGTCTGATGGAAAGGTTACAGAGGTCTGTGTTGGAGCCAACTGATGTCTAAGCTGATGTTTTGAAGGCAGAATGTGGTATGCCTCAGTTGTTGATCATATATTTAGGGAAGTAATGACCTGGGAACAGTACCTAAATACAGGCTTTTCTAACATATTGTGAAGGATTTTAGTTTGATTAAACAAAGGCTTCTGAGTTTAAGAGTGTTGTGTGGTCAGCTATTATACCAAGTTTGGCATGGAGGTCTGCTGTTAGCTTTAAGCTGGTAGAAGTAGTAAGTTTGTGAATCATACATTAGCTAGTGTTTCCCCCAGCATTAAGATTTTTAGTTTTAGAGCATTTGGAGCTTAAGGACAAGGATCTTGTTTTGTTTAGGCAAGATTGAGTCCCTCAAAATGATTTAAATTTCTTTAATGTGAATTTATGTATGCTTTTGAAGGAATTAGAGACAATTTGATGCTAATTTGTTTTCAAAAAAGGGGTGGAGGAACACAGTTTGTCTTGGGCAGCTTAGGGTGGTGGACGAAGGGTCCTGCAGCTTGGTAAATGGCAAGCCCTCCCTCCCTTTTCCTTCATTTTGGGTAGTAGTATGAGCGAACAGTGCTATCAAGCTGCTCTGGTGGGTTTTTGGTTTTAGTTAAGTGAGAAGAGTACTAATGCTACATGTGCTTTTTTAATTAAGGTGGGCATCCTCCTACACTGCCTTTGCATATTAATAATTATTGCTGTTTGGTCTTATTTATCTGCTGATTGTATTGGAGTGTTTTAATTGCTGTTTATTTAACCCTACAATAAATGGTTGTACAGTCAAGGATGACGCAGATATTGTGTTGGGCATGGGTTTTGGAACAAAGAGACTTTGCTTTGCAGATGGCTTTGTCACAGTACCTGTGCCTTACTACTGCCTAGTAGCATTGGCATGAGACAGAGGGTGATGAATGATTTAGTTTTCATTTGTGGGTGTAGTTGAAGGAATTGTGGTAAGTAGTGACAGCAAAGGGAGGGGGGATGTATATACTAGGTTTTGGAGTTGACTCGTCTGTTTTGGGACTGGGATTAGGAGTTTATCCTCCTCTGCCATTTGATGAAATATGGCACGTGGGTGATATTGTTGCCTTGGGTAGAAGAAGGGTCTGGCTATTTGGTATATTTCTATCTTTCCTTCTGTACTGCTGGTAGTATCTGTGAAGGTTGCAGTCTGAGTTTTTGTTAAGTGAGTGGCTATTTGTACTTACTTAATTAAGATGAGCACCCCACTCACTCTACCTTTGCATATTAATAATAAAGTTGTTTAATTAACAGTTGTTCTTACTTACTTACTTATTTGATGGTTGAATTGCCATGTTTTATACGCTGTTTATTTAACCTTATAAACTTGTTGCATGGTCTACGATGGTGTGATTTTTGTATTAATCATGGCTTTGGGACAAAGATGAATGTATAAGATAAAAATTGCTTTAACAGTATTACCAAAAAAAGTGGAACGCATTAACATTCAGAAGATCTCTAATAGGTGACATCTTAATTGTTTAATAATAATTTCTCAAACATTATTCTTTTTAAAAACGTTGTTATTCATCTACAGACCATGACTGTATCTTTAACAGCTCCCATCAATTCATCTCTTTTGTGCCACGTACCTTTAATGTCCTAGTTTTTTTGCAGCTTCTGGACTCAAACATCACATGTGGTCATTTCAGGACATAAAGAGACATATTTAGCAGTTGGTGGGAGCTGGAGGTTTTTTACTTTGTTTTATATATATATATATATATATATATATATATATATATATATATATATATATATATATATATATACTGTACTAGAAACTTACAGCAAGCATGTAGATGGACCTTCAGGAGGCGTCTCATTCACAGTTCTGTGTGAACATTCTCTCCACATTTCTTTTAGAACTGAGTAGCCTTGTAGAGCCTGGAGTGATTCTGATCTTGTCCATGTCTAGGCTGCTGCTCTAAGACCCAACAGACGTCCACCCTTCTTCCTGGATGGAAGAGCTGACATATTCCTTCTCCATTTTATACTTTCTGGATGTGTTTTAATTGATATGTTATCTTTTGTACCCAGGCTTCTCTAAGAATAATCCCTACCCCTAGGCCACTGCATTAACCAGTTAATTAGGTACTAGTAATTATACTTTCTCCATTTGATTAAAAGAACAGCAGGGGTTCTTTATAAAAGTTTTGCTCCACTGTAAAAGACAACTTCTAACATGACAGAGCAGTAATAACAGAACCACCCTAATGGTACCTGAAAGCATCATTTTTGTCAGATTATTTTCCTTTGTCCTTTTTACCTATGTTTTCATCATCAGAATGTATTATTTTCCCTTAGTATATGTTGCTTTTTTACTGATTAACAACAAAACCCCTGTGCTATAGCAGCAGAGGAGAATAGAAGTAAAAAGACAGAGTGGGAGACCAGTACAGCATGTGATTTGCAATAGCATATATTTAATCTGACCATATATGCAGTACAAATTATGCTTTGTAAAATGATACTAAAAAGAAAAAAGCCAGAAAAATAATGAGTAAAAAAGATATTCTTGATCAGAATTGCTCAGGTAAGACAAGTGGCCTCCCTGTTGAATACATTGAGGATGTGTCTCCACTCACTTGAACAACTTTTTTTCGTTTTATTTCTGTGACTGTGGATCTAAAGGGAAATATTTTTGCATTTCTTCTTTTGGTAAGGAAATCTGGTCATATCAATTCCTAAAATGCAGAAAGCGATCCTTCTTAAACCTCAAAATCATTTGTAATACACACTGAAAAATTATATTTACCCTGTAATCATTCTCATTCCTGCATCCAGCACAATGTACAAAGACACAAGTTGCCAAGTTAACAAATGCCGTTCTAGTATCAGTCCTAGTAAGTACCATTTTTGACAAAAATAATTCCCATAATCCCCATAATAAAGAAACCAAACTGAATTTTTACAATATAAAGCAAGAAAAACATTCATCAGCTGTCACCCGTGCTAGCCGCTGCAGATGATTCTCATGATGCAGGCCTACGACGAACCCCTTAACATCTGGAGGGGCAGGTCTCTGTTCTTCTCTGAACCATGTGCACCTCCTCTCTTCTTGGTATCTGACAAGTAACTGAAGAGACAGATAGAGTACATATCAATGAGAAGCACTGATTTAACATTTCTATATGTATGTTGACAAATGTTCATAATGTGGGCTTTTCTCAAGATTTAGGAACAACAGTTTAGCTTGATGCTTGCAAGACTCATGTTCATGCATTCTACTATTCACCCTTCAATGGTGATTTTTTTCATTCATTCATTCATTCATTCATTCATTCATTCATTCATTCACTCATTCTCCAATTGCCTTCTTTTCCAGTGAGAGTTGAGAGGAGCCAGAGCTTATCCCTGAAAAGCAGTTATTAAAGACAGAACTAATCACAGATGGGATACCAGTCTATCACAAGATGCACATGCATGCTCACAGGCCCAAAAACACATGTGCGTGCACACACACACGCACACACGCACACACGCACACACACACACACACACACACACACACACACACACACACACACACACGCACACGCATGTGGCATGTACACCTATAGGTAAATTGCACAACTGTCAATTCATTTGTAGCATGTCTTTGTAATTGGAGGAACTAAACACAATGTAAAAAATATAGGTAAACAGAGAGAGGGCCAACAGTCTCCATACAGAAGAAATCCTAAATGGAAATGGAAAACCGGGTAGCTGTGAGGAAGAAACAGCAACTACTGTGTTGTACTGTTCCACTCCTTCAGCGTGATTTTACACTATACCTCTCAACCTCTCAGAGCAAGAAATCTAGACAAAACCATGAATAATGGGGATAATTTTTAAATATTACTCTTACAAGCTTAGAAAGTTGTTAGAATAACAGGTTTTGCATTAGCATGAATTTTATAAAGGATATGAAGTCTAAAATTCAAATATCTGTCATTATTTTCTGACTTTAGACCTCAATGATTTGCCAGAAAAACTGAATTTTTAGAGAAACAGACAAAGAACATAAGTCAAAAATCTGAACATTCTGCAATAATTTGGACAGTTGAGAGGTATATTTCACATATCAAATACAAAATTACTCTTTACTAAGCATTACTTAATGTGGATAATGAGATGATTCTGACTAAACCAAAATTCTGATTTAGAATTACTTTTTTTAATTGCAGCATTACAGATGTTGTATTTTAACTTTCCAGTTTTCAATTGCTGAAGCAGAAACATTCAACATATATTCTATGGGGTCTTAAACTCATGGGCTATGCCAGTGACATTGAATAACTCTGTTCTGAAGATGAAGTCTGCATTTGTTCTTCAGAATTATGTTTGCTGGTATTATTTTTATGTTTTTACTGTATTAATTAATGAGGTAAATTCACTAGATGTATATAATGGTTACAGTTAGAAAATATTAAAAATCATGACATCATGATTAGATGTCAAAGATGACAGGCATTTGTACTTTTGTACAACAATTGTAGCAAAACAGCAGTGCCTTGAAAAAAATAAACATCACATTTACTTGTTTCTAACAACAAGTTTTGTCAATAGCACAAAATATATCATTAAACAAACCAAAGAACAGAAGACTTATTCCTTTTGAGATATTGTAGACACTGGATCATTTGGACCTAAAACTACAGAAAGCTATTAGTTATCTGTAGGTTTAGTGGTTGTGCTATGTGGGAGGGGGTAAGTGGCAAGAGGTGGGGACACTTTCAATAATTTTGAAAACTGAAAGGTAGTTCATAAATGAGATAAAAATGGCCTGGGTCTGTTGATAAATGGAACATAGTTTATATAGCTTTACCAGCAATAGGAACTCATCTACCAGACTACAGACTTCAGGAACAGACGTTTTTTTCCATTTAGCCAATGAGATAATCTTGGATTGCCACAGATACTGAACAACTAAAGCTGATCATTCGACTAATATATAACCCTCTGTTGTAGCAGGAATGAATGTCTCCATTACTGCCCCCAGAGAAACACAGGACTTGATGTAATATGTCTTAATGTACAGGTCGAAAGATAGCATTTGGCCAAAACTGGTTCCTGGTACATTATGACTGTACCTCTATCAAGTGTCATGAGATTTAATTGCTATTTTTCTTTTGTCATTTTAAGGTGGCTCTATGACACTGAAGTAGCATCTTTAAGTAAAAAAAAACATATTTATCTTTGAGGTTTGATCTTCTGAAAATGATAAGCCAATCCTTCTACTTGATATTTTCTTTTTCAGCAGATAGCCCCCAAGGTTTTCTTATATCCTCATTGAAGGCCCCTTTACATGCTCATTAGACAGCAAAATAATTTATCAGTTTGTCATCTGAGTTTCATAGATATGCCATTTTGATGGTTAAATGTAATCAGCAAACTTCTAAGAGGGTGTGGGTTAGAGCTACAACTTGCAGGACAGACTAGGAAATATTTCTGCAGATCATACTCAGGAAGCTGGAGTTTACCTGTCATGTTGTCAAATGTTTTGAAGTCTGGCATCCCTTCTACTAAAATGATCCTGGAGTATTACATGTCTTTCTTTTCTCAGGCTTTTTAAGGCACTAGATTTTCTACAATCCAATCCAAACCAAAGGGTAGAAAAGTCACATATGCAACCCCCTTAGTAAAGACTCCAAGGAAGATTCAGCAAAGCTAAAGTTTTTGCTGTATAATACCTTAAACCTTCCGTAATGGAGTTCATGGCATATATGCAAATGACCCATTAAGGATATACCAGTGCTTCTGTTAGATGGCATCTGAATGGCCATGACTTTTTACTTTCAATTTTAAAAGTCTTTACTGATGTGTTCAGGTCAATAAAGCAAAATCCCAGTAGCAGTAGACATGCCATGTTTTACCTTGGATTGTCCCATAAGCTTGTGACCTGTTGACCTGCTTGAGAATGAAGATAGCAGGTGTTCCCCTTCACTTGTTGTCTAAGTAGTTTGAGTTCCTATGGTTGGTTTCTTTAATTTAGGGAAATTCCTAAGGGCGCACAAAGGCATTTATTTGGGATGCAACTTGAATGCAACGGCCATTTATAATTTATAAGGTCAAGGCCATAATTAAATGTTTCATCCTGCATGAATACTTCCTCTTTACTGCACTTACATCACAGTGAAGGTAAGATGTAGGGACTATTACTAGAGGATACAACAAACACTTCTGGGACATGGATTTTTTTCTCTTATTAAAAGAAAGCTAAACATTTTCAAGTTTATGTCTGTTTGTTGAAAAAAAATGCTGCATGAAGACAAACCTACCTTTACAGCAAATAAAAACCAAAGAAACCTAAATGTGTTACTGCTCAGTGCTAGGAGCTTAAACAAGAAACTCTATATCCTGCAAACTCTCCTTACTCTGGAAAATAAAGACATCTGTACCATTATTGAGACATGGTTTAAATCCACAGAAAGTATTCCAGCAGTGCAAGACTTCAGTGCCTTCCACACACTAAGATCAATAGCTGCACAGACAGGGATAAAATGTGGAACAGTCTCAATCTATTTTAGCAGCAAGCATAACTCTTTATGTTTATTTAACAGGTTGATTCCCTAAAATTTATTCAAGTACAAATCACCATAGACAAAGTCCTATACAATATACTAGCAAGATATAGGTCACCCTGTTTGTCCCTAGAATCACATATCTCACATCTAGACCTACTGGAGACACTCACCACTAAACCAACTATCCTATTCATGAGAGACTTTAACTACCCCTCTGTAGACTGGGAAACATACACTGCCTTATACTCACAGGCACAATATTCCTGGACTTTATTAACATAAATACCCTTGGCCACACCCACCAGAGGTTCAAGACATACTAGACATGGTATTCAGAGTGCTAACCAATCCCCCCCCCCCCCCACTGTCACATCCTCACTGGTGAGGTTGGACCACAAAGCTGGCTCCTTCAAAATAAAAATCAATTTGGTAACCCCAGTAAACCGTGTAATAGTTAGGAACTATTCCAAAACAAACTACATCCTATTAAGTGATAGTTTGTCAAAATGCAATGCCTTTCCCAGCCCCGAGTTCAGATTAACATGTGAAGAATTGTACACAGAAACCCCATACAGCCATACAAATGGCTGTATACAGGTTTCTTTAACTACTAGAAGTAATCCCAAAGAAAACTCTAAAAACAAAATACACTCTTGGACTACTAACCTCAATATCATATATAACAAAAGGAAAACTTTACAAGGGTGGACCATCAGTTGATCCTGGAATTTACAGACCTATTAGTCTGACTCGTTTTATATGCAATGCAGTATCATGGAAATGATCAACAAATACATAGGCAGCCTTCAAACACTGGACCCAACCCAGGTTGGATATGTCAAGACCGTACCTACTAAATATGCTAGACTTCTTTGAGTAGGTGATAAAGGCAACAGATGAGGGGAAATGGTGCATACCACCTAACTGGGCCTGGCTAAGGGTTTCATATAATACCCCACTCTGGTATAATTGACAAACTCACTGAACTGGGCATAAACCCCCTACATAACTCACTGGATTGCCAGCTGATTAGCAGACAGGAACCTAGAAGTCAAGATTGGTGATACCACCTCCACTAAGAGACTGGGCACTAGTGGGGTACCTCAGGACTCCATACTGGGACTGCTTCTATTTGGCATCTTCTTCTAAGAGGTAAAGGCTAGTGACAAGGGTCTTTGGATAACCAGGTTTGTAGATGACTGGAAATTGGGAGCTATCATAGATTTCCCCATGACACAAACATCTTACAAGATGGGTTAACACAGACAAATGACTCATGCCAAAGTCACAGACTAAAATTCAATGCCAAGAAATGACAGTACCTTTTGGGAAAATTGCTAGCCAAGCTAATTACTCCATTGATAATACACCCCTAAGACTGACCTGACAGTCAGGAATCTAGGAACACCTGTAGACAGTAATCTAGCCTTTGACCAACATGTAGCCAACATAGTAAAAAAAAATCATTCTATATCACCCAGCTTATAGGTACAAGCATGGCTTGCAGGTCCAAGGAAATAATAGTGCCACTTAATTTGGTCCTTTTCAGATACATCATTGAGTATAATGTTCTCCTTAGCCATGTACCTGACAAGACATATGCAACAGGTGGAATGCCCATAAAGGTCCATTACCAGGAAAATCCAGAATATATACTCATTGTCCTATATGGATTGTCTTAAAGTCTTATCTTTATACTCTGTCTCCTACAGGTTATTGAAAGGTGATTTATGTCTGGCAATGTTCTTGTGTTCAATATACAAGTTCAAAGGCTCAAAAGGCCTTCAAATAACTTCCACCAGAATATACTGGATCAAAAACCTTAATACCAACCCAGTCATCCAACCAACTCTTAAAAGAAATAATTGACCCTAACTTCCTAATTTTTAGTGGAATATTACTCTACCAAACAGGAATCCTTCCAATAATGGATTTATTCCATCCAGCAGTCTTACCCGATTTACAATCAATCATAAGATCTTTACTTCGGGTACTAAATGAATGACGCAACCTATTAATATTAACCATACCACTAAAATTTGAAACATTTAAAAGCCAAAATCAATTCTCCATGCACCAACCTATATTTAATAGGGTATAATGATAAAAAACATAATCTTTCTTTATATTAAGACTCCACATACCAAAAATACATCTAGTAAAATGCCTTTGATTTCACTTCAGTCTATTAAGTTGTTGATTACTGAGCACACAAATTGATCGATAATATTCAATTATAGGTGTAACTAGAGTTTTATACAAAGGCAACAATACAATCCTATCCAGGCAATCAAAGGACTTGAAAATATTACGTATTTTACAATAACACTTCTTATAATAATCACCAGATGTGGCTCAAAACATAACGTGTTATCAGTCTTTACTCCAGATCCTTAATAGTTTCCACCAGTTTAATCTTCAGATTATCCAAAGCAAAGATAGACTGGATTAGCCATCCCAAAATGCATTACACTTGTCTTATTTATACTAAACCTCATACCATTAGATGATGCCCATTTCTGTATATTATCCAGATAGCTTTGAAGCACAAATTGATCTAATATGCCATAGATGGCAAACCAAATTAACATCATCATCATATTTACTTTTTTTTTAAACAAGAAACATCTTTATTTAATTATTAATTATGACAAAAGCAAATATGCATTAATACAAATGAAAACAAACAATACTGACATATTTTCAGTTGTAAACATGATGTATCACATATAAGCTTCTATATAGTCATTATTCATCAAACATTGCACAACTCATTCAATTTCCTGTTCTTCCCTTAAACCTCATTCATCCTCCAAAACATTATTCTGCATTTATTGTTTCCACGAGTCTCATTTTTTTCTATTTAATTTACTCCTACCCTTTTCTAAAGATCTCGCTTCCAGTTATTTTATCCCTATTACAATCATCACTACTTCTAGTATGGTTGGTTTCGACTCTGATTTCTATTTTCTTGTAATTGCTTTTTTGGCAGTCACCAAAATTAAGCTCAGCAAGGCCTTATTATAACTAGGCAGTTCCAATTTTGTATCATAGCTCAAAAAAATAATTTCATTAGTTGCACCAGTTTGCTCTTCCAGTATGTCTGACAGTAGTTTGCTGGCAATTTTTAAAGTGTGCCAACTCATTACACTCCCCAAAATATGTTCCCAATATTTTACCGTCATTAGAAAAACTGGACATAAATACCACAAAAGAATAGACTGAAACACAGATCCCTGCAGTGCAGCCAAGGTAATCTCCTACTCATCAGATAGTTGACACCCTACTTTAATTCTGTCTACACTTCCATTGCAATAACCAATTTTTATCTGTCAAATGACATAACTATTTAAACCGAGGCATACAAGGCATCCTGAGATCCAGCACCGATGGATCTTTTGCATATTTGCAAATGAACACACAGCCCCTAGATCCAAGGATTCACATTTTGCTTGTGACATAAATAATACTTGTTGATGAGACAGATATCAGGCTTCCCATCCATGTGAAACAGAGTCTGTCCCTAACCCTATTTAATTGTAATCTTGACCAACAGGTGGGAAATTGAAAATTCACCCCTGGTCTGGCCCCCTGTCTCTGATAGACACAGACAAACAGTACTGCCCAAATTAACATACTCCCTCCTCCCCACATAACCTCTAGAAACTTCCAGACTAACATACCTCTTCCGAATAAATGCCTATGATACACAGGGACATAATTGCATTTGATTGCATGGTTAGGTATACAAAGCCCTGGTTGTTGTTAGCTTAGTATATACATATGAACTTATGAAACAAAGAGATTAGTTTGGTTGGATTAATGACATGCTAATGGTCAAGTTTTACAGCTGCCAAACCACCTACTAAATTAAACAAAACATGTTATGCTGAGAGAAATAGCTTCTGCTTAGAATGCATATGAAACAGCACATATATTGGGACTTAGAATGCCTGACAAGCACGCAGCAGATTATAGTTTGTAGCAGTGACACTCAGTTCCTTCCTGTCAAGAAACATTACCTGGAAGGTCACAACGTTTTCTACTGCCCCATCCCTGCAGTCTTCCTCCACTTGTTTCTGAAAAACTAACCACATGAAATTGGTGGAAACAATGCATGCAGAATAATACTCAGGAGGAGTGAGGTTTAAGGGGAAAGCAGGAACTGAGCTATTTGCATAATTTTGGAGTGAATGAAAACTGTTGAAAAGAAAACATGTATGTATAAAACTGCATGGCAATACAAATAGAAAATGTTATTGTTTGTTTTCTTTTAATGCATGTTAACCCACGTTACTGTTTAAAATGTGATGATGCAATAAAGATGTTACAGGAGTTATTTTCTATTTTCTACTTTTGAATGCTACCTTTTGCAATCCTTAATTTCTTTGTTAATTATTATTGTATTATTGTATTTTTGTAACTTTTATGGAGCTTTTCTCCCCGGGCCTCCACTGAAAACGGGCTCCCCAGGCCCAGTGTACCTCCCCGGTCATCAAACTGGAATAAATAAATAAATAAATAAATAAATAATTAAATAAATAAATAACCACTCCAGTTAAGACCTTCTGTCAGCTCAATGCATTCCTTCAGGTCCCTTATACCTTTCTTTCTTTCCTTTCTAAAAGTAATAAAAATGTGATACCACCTGACACTGCAACCAAGGTCACTTAAAGAAGTAGTTTTTTTAAAGATAATGACTACTGGTAGGGAAGTTGGGAGCTGGGGTTGGCATAATGCTTAAGATGTTTACCTTGAAGGCACAACTTAAAAAGACTCCCTGGGGTCATGAGCCCAGCAATTATCGATAACCTATAGTAACATAGGTAGCTACTTGTAGGAATAATTTGAAATTTAATATTTGCTAGTTCAGTTTTTATTAAATAGATTATTAGTACTATTAGTGTTAAGAAGTAGTATTTAATGTAATTTCATATCATCACATAATATTTATTGATTCTTTAGTGGTGTTCCGTGCTTAACCAGTGCCATGATGATCCAATTTGGATTAAACTGAAGATTACTTTTAAGCAGCTTTATTTAAACTCCTCTGTTATCATGTAATAGTGGTATTTACTGTTGTTTAATTACTCAGCTGTACTTTTATTGTTGCAGTGGTTAGATATTTAATTCATTCACTCCAGTAGAACTTTGGAAGTTTGTATCCTTAACTTCCAAAGGGTGCCTGAGCCTTTTGACAAAATCAAAGTTATATTCTCATAGTTCTAACAAATGCCTAGCTCTCTAGAACAATTAGTGTTACTAAAGAAATGTAAATGGTAAACCGTCCACCACAAATTCATTAAGATTCTCCATCTTAAACTAGATTTTATAATTCACAATAAACACAGTGAATATTAAACTTTGTAATGCTTTGTAAATAACTTAAAATGTCTCATTAACCACTCAAGCTGTACACATACTATCGGTAGCATATCATTCATTCATCTGCAAGTTTTGCTTTATATGAGGTTAAGCAATTTTGTTTCCATTGCTTTACTGTTGAGATATTCAGAGAAATATGAAAACTATGACAATATAAATAAATGGTATTTGAACAACATTTAATATCGCTTTATCTGCACTGCACAGAAGTCAAGTGTCAACAGAGGTGTGTTATCCAACATGTAAGCTTTAAGATGAACATTTTCTTTAGCTTGTATGCATTGCGGTTTTGGAATTGTTAATGTAAATATGAGCAGGCAATATTAGATACCCAGAGATGTCACTAGGATAATCCTAGAGAAATGCCTAGATGCATCACCAGGTTTTAATGAGCTTGTTGATATGTATAGATGCTACAATGTAAGGCACACACTGTCATTATTGTCCTCTACATAGTACTAACTGTAGTATCCGGTCACATACCTCATATTTTCTGCATTTACATGCCCTGTAATACCCTGCCCCCATATATATATCATAAAAATGTCATCTGCATGTATCTGTTCAAGTTTACATGATGTATCTAATTTTGTCTGTTCTGTAGCTTAGGTTTTGGCTGAACAGGATCTTCAGTCTAGTCGGATCTTCCGTCCAGTCCAATAAATAAATAAATGCGTATATAAATGAATTAAATGGTACATAAAAAACACATACTTTGAATTCCCTTTTCTTACATTGCAATTGTCAACTGCCTCAGCGATGTAACAGTTTTTAAAATGTAGCAATGCTGTTGAGGTTTTTTTTCTACATTGTATGTTAATATAATCAAGTAACTCTGTAATTCTGACTATATTTTCCATTCTGCATTTTATACTTTGTGTTGGCTGAAAATAGTTAATTTTGTGTTGGCTCACTGCCAGATTTGTTGGCACAGAGGGATACACCCTGACTGTGACCAGGTGGATCTGAATTTAAGCAGTAGCTCAGGTAGAAATTAAGGAGATCAGGGGTGGATAGAGTTTGTGGGTGGCCGCGGTGGTGCAGCGGTTAGTATTGCCACCTCACAGCAAGAGCTTCTCTGGTTCAATCCTCGACTGGGGTGCCTTCTGTGCAGAGTCTGCATGTCCTCCTTGTGGTCACGTGGGTTTCCTCTGGGTACTCCAGTTTCATCCCAAAGACATGCTGTAGATGGATTGGACATTCTAAACTGGCCCTAGGTGTGAGTGCGTGCATGTGTGTGCCTTCTATGGAAGGTTGGGCACCAGGCTGTCAATTTGACACTGTAAAACTCTACTGCCAATCATGAGCGGACAGGTTTACCACTGTGGTGACCCCTAACTGGGAAAAGCCACACGAAGAAGAAGGGGTGGATAGAGTTTGTGTATCCAATATTGGCTCATCCATCTTGTGGAGGGGGAGGGGATGATTTAATTTGGCCGATCACTAATATGCTTGTGGAGACTTGCCCAGCACTGAATATGGTCAGGTCTGAGGATTTGAGCATAACCATTCCACATTGGTGATGTTGATACTCATTAGTGTGGGGGAGGAAGCATGAACATGCATAGGGAAGGTATAGGTCCTGTGATGATGCAGGTGCTCACATCTACCACCAGGGGCAAAATGTGTGCCTTATTGCTGGAAAGCTGACAAGGGCACAGACCAGTTCCTCTAGGATGATGGCCCCTCAGGATGGTTCTCATCTCTGTGCTAGTGATATCTAGTAGGGAAGAACAAATTTACTCAAGACCAGTGGTGGGAGGGGGCTTGGTAGTCTGCAGCTAGAAAAGGAAAAACATACCGAAAAAAAATTGTTGACTCACCTCCAAAATGACAAATACATGAATGCATGGAAACATAAACATCACTTTCATATTCTATATCTGCCAGTTCAATACACCAATATGTATTATTTAGGTTTGCATTCATAGAATAATAATAATAATAATAATAGTAAAAATCTGTGCCAATGTTGTACAAAATATGATTTATAGTAATTAATAAAGTTACTATGATCAGTATATGAAGCACTGCTTCAGTAAAGCTGACAGTAGAAAACAAAGCATTTGCATATACTTCTACACCTTTCTAAATATACTCTGAGACTGACTGCTCAGCCTTGGTGACAAGGGGAAACTTTCTTACCTTCCTCCTAACATTCTGTAGTCTTGAAACACTGAAATAGCATTGTGTGACTGATTGGGTTTGACTAAATAAATTTACCAAATATTCTAGACATAGTTGGCTGAAATTGACACATGCATCCCTTTAAATCTCTCTGTATCTTCAGAAGGCACAAGTCAGCCCCTTTAGTCTTATACTGACTGTTTTTTTTTTTGGTACATATCCAGCTCCGTTTTCCGAATACCTTTCTCATTTAAAATTCTTCAATAGGTGTTGCTTCAGAAATGGATTCATGTTCAAGGGAGTTTATCATGGGTTTGTGCAGCTGCACTAACTTTGCAATTATCTTTCTGGTGGTCGTATCCTTTCATATCTAATCCATCATAGTACTCTGGTATACTGGCTAACATATTTGGTAAAGTATCTTCCAGATTATCCTTCTGTTTCCATCCCATGGTCCCCTCCCACACATGACAGAGAACAATTCAGATGATGAAAGCACTGAACACCTGAATTTCCTTCTACCAAGCATTTAACAGAATGTATGACATATTTAAACTAGTTATAGTTGAGTATCATGGAATGGGGATAGTTGTTCTACTTGTGTATGTTTGTGTGGACATAGGTAGACACCAGGACCAGGACTGTAAGTGTTGGAAGGGTGATTTTTTTGTTATGTTTCCCCATAGCTGACCATGAGTTGTTCTCAGTGTCTCTGCTCATCCACTGGTCTACCAATCCTAAGATGACCTCTCCTGGGCTGACTCCAAACATTTTCTGGATGACCAGTGGGGAGATTGAGGCATACTCAGATAGCATCATTCTATTCCTGATGTAGTTCTTTCCCTTAAGACTGCCAACAGATCAAAAAAAGTAACTAAAAAACTATATGCTAAGACCCTGGAAGAAAACACAATGAAGCTTACAGACAGGACAACTTAGTCAAGCCTTGTAGTTGTTGATTTAACAGTGTAGTCCACAGAAATCCACAGGATAAAAACGTCAAGGAACAAAGCTTTTCAGCTGCTAAAATAGTTTAATCCAAGCATTCGCTTCACAGGAAAAAACACTGAAATCACCTAACGCTCCAAATGCAAGTGTGTTTTTGTTTCAAAAACTTCCTCAGATGTGGGCTGGTAACTACATCAGTGCATATATATACATCAATTAACATTTAAAACCACCAATCTCATGCTGCATAGTAAATGAGGCATAATTGAAAATTA
Source organism: Protopterus annectens (assembly GCF_019279795.1). Taxonomy (NCBI): domain Eukaryota; kingdom Metazoa; phylum Chordata; order Ceratodontiformes; family Protopteridae; genus Protopterus; species Protopterus annectens. The sequence goes on along the minus strand of NC_056744.1, from coordinate 895,287,360 downwards.
TGTCATGAAAACTTTTAAAGCACATTCTAAATGCCTTATTTCTTGCATAAAAAGTACTATTGACCTAATTGTACTAATGATAACAATCAAATATCATACCAGTTGTCTAAAAGTTTGCAAACTCTTTGATACAGTCACTTTTATTACTTTAATTTAAACTTTAAAATCTCTAAAACCTTTTAAAACCTTTTCTAAAAAGTTTTCATGACATCATTTTCAGTTATGCCTCATTTACTATGCAGCATGAGATTGGTGGTTTTAAATGTTAATTGATGTATATATATGCACTGATGTAGTTACCAGCCCACATCTGAGGAAGTTTTTGAAACGAAAACGCACTTGCATTTGGAGCGTTAGGTGATTTCAGTGATGTTCTTCGTCTCCCATTGCTGCAGTCCTGACATAGGGGTATTCCGCTGCCCACCATCGGCCCGAATACCAAAGGGCTAGAACCGGCATCGGTCATCAGCGCTCGAGACTGACATCAGTACGTGTCAGTACAAATGCGCATGACCAACGCCATAACCTCAGTCTTTCTTGCCGCATGGTCCCTAAGCAGAAGCAGCATTTGCAAGTGCCGTTCGGCGTTCTGGAATTGTCGGTTTTCGAGTTTCAGACCGGAGACCAAGTTGGGCTAAGTACCCCTTTGGGGACATTTTTGTCTTTTTCTTGCCTCAGTATTGACGGATGTCAGAAAAAGTTAATAACTGTATTTCTTGTGGGAAACAGATTCCTCATAGGGATTACCATTCACTCTGCATTCCTTGTTTAGGGCCTGAGCACAATGTTGTTGGGTGTCGCTTTTGTGCTACTTTTAACAAGCGTACTATTAAACGTCGGTTAGACTGTGCTAGGCTAGTGTTTGGTAAACGTTGTAATTATAACATGCCATCAGATTCTCCGATGACTGGTTCTTCTAAGAAACGCAAAGAAAAGTCTTTGCGGTCCAAACAGGATGAGGCGGCCACTCCGGACGCCGGTTCTGTAGTGCCACTGGCTACTTCAGCGGCTCCTTCTGAAAGTTTACCTGAGTCTCAAGGGGAGCCTTTGTTACTGCAGGAAGTAGCTTCTCCTGTGTTAGGCCAGGCTGAGAGTGCTTCTCTAATGTCAGTGGTTCCCTCCCCTCATAGGGTAGTTAGGCCTCCTCCTTCTCATAGCAAAGCCCATTCTAAGTCTAAGTCTGCCCCTGTTGGTGCGTGTCCCCAGGGTCCAGCTCCTAGGAAGCACATGTTAAAGATGGCTGAAGATTTGATTACTTTAATTAGGGGTTCTATGCCCCCCCCCTGCGAAGAGGCCCAGGGTAGAGCCAGAGTTGGAGGGTTTGGTTCAGTCTTCCAATGAGTCAGATTCCTCTGTAGAAGAACTTCAGGATTTCCCTCCCTATTCTGATTCGGAGGCTGAGGACTCTACTCCTTCTGCGTCCCCTCCAGAAGATTTTTCTTTCTCTGAGACTTTGCATTCCATGAGGGAACATTTCAAATGGGAGGGCCAGGATTATTCTGATTCCCGTAAAAGACTGAGAGAATTCTTGTTTTTGCCTCAGCATAGGCCCTTGGCTATTCCCCCTGTGCTGGATGTTGTTCAGGATGTGTTTTCTGAGGTGGCCCTTAACCCAGATTCTCTGCCTCCTGCCCCGGTTAAACCAGACAGATACTACAGGGTTCCGGAAGCTCACAAGTACTTATATAAGAGTCCTAGGGCTGATCCAGAAACTATTACTCAAGGCCCCAAAGGGGTTAGGGCTTCTGTGGTTAAGAATCCAGTTCCTCTGGACAAGGATGCTAGGGCCCTGGATAGGTGGGGTAAAAAACTGTATACCTCTTCTACTTTGGCTATGAGAGCTTTAAATTGTCAGTTTCATATGCTTCGGTATCAAAATTATTTGCTGGGCCAATTGAAATGTAAAGTAGATGCTTTAGCTGAAGGTATTGAATGTAAGGAGCTTCAGGATTTAGTGCATGCTTCAGACCAAGTTGGTAAGCATTCTTTGCAGTGTGGTTTTGATGCTTTACAGGCTTCTTCCAGGGTGGCTGCTACTAGTTCAGTCATTCGTAGGCATGCTTGGCTTAAAGATCAGACCTTGTCAGAGCATGTTAAGGCTCGAATTATGGATGCTCCTCTACAATCTGATGTTCTTTTTGGTCCTCCAGTAGAGTCAGTTTTAAAACAAATGGAGGAAAAAGCTAAGTCTATGCAGACAGTTAAGGATTTTTTACAGGTTCAGCCCCCTAAGTTCAGTAGGAATTGGCCTGCTAAGGGTTGGTCTTTCCCCTCTTCGGATTATCAGTCTAGGGGCAGGTCGAGACGAGGTAGGGGTAGGGCTTCCTCTCAGGGCCCTGTTACTTCTAGGTCTTTGAGTTCTTCTACCCCTTCTGCTGGGGAGGGCAGGGGTTAGTCCTTTCGGAAACAGACCCAATGACCCAGACCCATGTCTTCAGCTGCTGGACTCTGCCTTGCTGGCAGCCCCTCTGGGAGGAAAACTGAGATTTTTCAAAAGGAATTGGCATTTGGTTACCCAAGACAAATGGGTATTGGACATAATAAATCGAGGCTACAAATTTTATTTTCACACATTCCCTCCTTTCAAAGGTATGCCGGATGTGCCTCGTCAGCAAAAACTGGAAGCGCAGACTCAAATTTCTTCTCTGCTTCAGTTGGAAGCAATACAGGAAGTACCTTCTGCAGAAAGAGGCACAGGGTTTTATTCCCATCTTTTCTTAGTGCCAAAGAAAGGAAATACTTGGAGACCAATTCTGGACTTGTCCATTCTAAATACCTTTCTGGAAATTCCAAAATTCAAGATGTTAACACTGCAACAGCTGTTACCTATGCTGGGCAAAGATCACTGGATGGTGACTCTGGATCTCAAAGAGGCCTATCTTCACATTCCTATCAGGCCCAGTTGCAGGAAATACCTGAGGTTTCGGAATGGGAATTTGCATTATCAGTTCTCTGCATTGCCCTTTGGCTTGTCTACTGCGCCCAGAGTATTCACAAAAGTCCTGGCTCCAGTAATAGCTTTTCTCAGGCTAGCAGGAATTCAAATTTATCCTTATCTGGACGACTGTTTGATTCTGGCTCAAGGCAAGCACGAACTTCTTCAACATCTGCAGTATGTAATGACAGTTTTCAGATGCCTAGGGTATTCTGTGAACGAAATAAAGTCCAGTCTAGTACCCTCACAAGAGATGTGTTTTCTGGGTGTGAAACTGAATACAGCTGCTCAGATGGCATTTCTTACCCCGGACAAACAAAGGAATCTTCACCTATACTTCCAACAGCTATCAGTAATGTCCAGGCTGACTGCAAGGACAGTCCTTCAAGCCTTGGGGTTCATGGCATCTTGCATTCTAGTACTTCCCAATGCCAAACTGCATATGAGGAAGCTACAATGGTATCTCAAGAACGTTTGGACTCAACACTGCCACGATTTGGACACTGTCATTCGGATCCTACCTTGCATTCAGAGAGAATTTCTGTGGTGGGCTCAGGAATGTCACCTAAACAAGGGGCTCTCTGTGACCCAACCAGAGGCAAGTCAGATATTAACGACAGATGCCTCGGAGTCAGCCTGGGGAGCTCATTTCAGAGGAAAATGGATTCAAGACCTTTGGGCCCCAGAGCTACTTCACTTGCATATCAACATGAAAGAGATGCTGGCAGTTCAATTTGCCTTGGAGGGCTTCAAAAGCCTACTTCAACCAGGACTGGTGTTGATTCGAACAGACAACACGATGGTCATGTGGTACATCAACAAGCAAGGGGGAACTCATTCTTACCCTCTTTGCAGACAAGCAATGCTGTTGTGGGAAACTGCTTTGAATCTGCACATCACTCTTCGAGCACAGTTTCTGCCAGGAGCACTAAATTCTTTAGCAGATGTTCTGAGCAGACAGATTGTGGATCCTCACGAATGGAAATTGGACCCTCATGTATTTCTTCAGTTGACAATGGCTTGGGGAACTCCGGACATAGATCTGTTTGCTTCTCCTCTGAATTTCCAACTGCCACTGTTTTGCACAAGGCTATTTCATCCGAAAGCCTGGAAAATAGATGCACTATCCTTCAGTTGGAGCAACCTTCACGTGTATGCTTTTCCTCCTTTGCCTCTTCTTCCACAGGTGCTGTTGAAAGTCAGGAGGGACAAGCCTTGCATGATCCTTATAGCACCGGATTGTCCTCGTCAGCATTGGTACCCTCTGTTGAGGAGCTTGATTCATGTACCACCTTGGCCATTGCCACAGATTCCTCATTTATTGTCTCAGGAGAACAATCATTTTCTCAATGTCAGGGTGCACTCCCTGTGCCTGACAGCCTGGTGCATTCTGTTTTAGAGAAGGAGGACCTTCAGCTCCCTCAACAAGTTTTGGATGTTATTTTGGAAGCCAGGCGTCCTAGTACTCGGAAAGTTTATGCTGGTAAATGGAAGAGATTTTTTCTTTGGAGTTCAGCTAAAGGCTTTGATGTCGAATTGCCTAATTTGAGTTGCACGTTGCAATATTTGACTGTTTTATTGGACGAGGGTTTGTCCTTCTCTTCTGTAAAAGTGCATGCTGCAGCTATTTCTGCTCACTATGATTGTGACCCTCCTTTATTTTCACATCCGTTGGTTAAACAGTTTCTTAGTGGGACAAAGAATATCAGACCCCCACGGAGAGCTCCTACTCCTACCTGGGATCTTAATTTTGTTTTGGAAAAGCTGACTCTGCCTCCTTTTGAACCTGCAGCTACAGCTGAATTGCAGTTCTTGTCTTGGAAGACTGCTTTTTTGTTGGCTATTACTTCTGCTAGAAGGGTATCTGAATTACAGGCCCTCATGGCAGTGGAACCTTTTCTGATTTTTCACAATGACAGGGTTTCCTTACGTACTAATCCTACTTTTCTGCCTAAAGTGATTTCTAATGTGGCATTGAACCAGTCTATACATTTGCCTACTTTTTATGCTAACCCCAAAATGACGGGGAAAAAGTGTTGCATTCTTTGGATGTACATAGGCAGTTGAGGTATTATTTGAGCAGAACCAAAGAGTTCAGGAGTTCTCAACAATTATTTGTTTCTTTTGCTTTGACTTCACGAGGGAAAGCTGTCTCGAAACAAACTATTTCCAAGTGGATTAGCCATTGTATTGCTTTGTTACTCTCATCATGGTAAGGATGTTCCAGTTGGGATCAGGCCTCATTCTACTAGGGCTACGGCCACTTCTACTGCTTTTTTGAGAGGGGTAGCTACTAAAGACATTCTAGAAGCAGCTACTTGGAGTTCTGTACATACCTTTACAAAGCATTATCATTTACCTCTTTATTCTAGGTCTAGGGCTGGGTTTGCCTCTGCAATCTTACAGGGCATGTCCGCAGCTCCTACTGCTATTTAGTTGACCAGCCTCCCTTTTTTTCCGTTGCTCTGGGATTCTACCCCTATGTCAGGACTGCAGCAATGGGAGACGAAGAACATAGTACAGTTTTGTACCTACCATAAATGTAGATGTTCGAGGATCTCCATTGCTGCAGTCCAATTTTCCCTCCCTCCTTCCCCCTTTTTTCTTTTTAGGTTGAGGTTTGGGTGGTGTTTTTTTTTTTTTTGCATTCTGACGTCTGAGGCAAGAAAGACTGAGGTTATGGCGTTGGTCATGCGCATTTGTACTGACACGTACTGATGTCAGTCTCGAGCGCCGATGACCGACGCCGGTTCTAGCCCTTTGGTATTCGGGCCTATGGTGGGCAGCGGAATACCCCTATGTCAGGACTGCAGCAATGGAGATCCTCGAACATCTACATTTATGGTAGGTACAAAACTGTACTTTTTTTCCTGTGAAGCAAATGCTTGGATTAAACTATTTTAACAGCTGAAAAACTTTGTTCCTTGGCGTTTTTATGCTGTGGATTTCTATGGACTACACTGATAAATCAACAACTACAAGGCTTGACTAAGTCGTCCTGTCCATAAGCTTCATTGTGTTTTCTTCCAGGGTCTTGGCATATGGTTCTTTCCCTTAAGACCCTGCTCTCTGTATGTGCAAAGTGTGATTCTTGATGTCATGCATAGTTTTCTGTAACAGTACTATTTGTAAATTGCACACAAACCAAATGTTTAAGGCATGCCCCAGTTTTACTTTAACATGTCTGATGAGTTTGGTGAAAAAAGCATGCTGAGTTTCTGTCAAGGATATAAATAAAGAGGCTCAGTTATACATTCAAAAGGATATTTCCTGTGACACAAAGAATGTGGTCTACATTGCATTATGTAAACAATGCCCAGAGTTCTTTATCGGTAAAACTAATAGAAAACCGAAAGACTGCATATATGAGCACTGTTCCGACATTTGTACAAAAAAAATAGTACTAATCCACTAGCTAAACATATTGAGCATTTTGGGAACCATTCCTTTAAGTTTTTTATACTGGACCATGTCAAAAATGACCCCTGGGGTGGTTTCCATGACAAACTTTTGGAAACTTGCAAACTTAGATGACAGTTAGCATTGGATGCACTGAATTTTCCTGGCTTAAATGAAGTATGTTGTATTAATTCTATTTTAAAACTTAAATATTATGAAATTTAATTAGGTATGGTATGATGTGAATTGATAAAATATTTGAATTGTGTATATCTTATTTTACATAAAAATGGCATTTTTAATGTCTTGGTTTTGATATGTTTTGTATTTTCTTAAATTTAAATTCAATTTTATTTAATCATTTTTGCTGTTCATCACATGTATCACTAGATAGGCCACATTTTGATTTGCTGTTGAAAATCATGTTATTAACAGGCAGATTGTTTAAATAGTCTAAGTAATTTCCTTGTATTGTTCTGATGAAGTTCTGTTTTATTTTATTTTGGAACAAAAGTGCTTAACTTATTAAACACCCGTTGGTCATCTTTTTGTTGTGGTTCCTGGGTCCCCCTGTTAGCTGGTTGCTGCTGACAGTTCCTGGCTTGCTGTTTCTGTCAGGGATAACCATCTTAATATCTCTATCTCAAGTTCAGTCGATGGACATTGCAGCTGGCTGCATACAACAGAATCTACAGACCAGATGAAGAATAACAAGGTGTAACCATGCTGTTCAGCTACTGCAGTATAAGTAGTTTAAGCTTCCCTCACTCTCAGACTTGGCATTTTCTTCTTTCTCCCACTCCTATCTGAAATGTCACCATTTTCTTATGAACTGTCTGTCACTGACATGCTCTATACTGCCAACATCCATCCAGTCAGTGGTAGAAAATCAGATGCATAAATCAGACTTGAATCCATTTTTGCTTATTATAATGAAAGTCTTGTGTTTCTTAGTCTACAATCAACACATTATGCATTTCATTTATGACTGAAAAAAGAGCAGCCCTACAGGTGTAATATGTATTGGCCATTACAGAAATATTCATGCCTCAACATAGCATTTAAGGAGATAATGCTGACCACATGCTTATCCAAAAATCCATTTCCGTTATCTATGTGTAGGCAGAAATCACAGGCCCACAGTTGTAATTATTACTATACAGCAATTTTTGAACTGTAAAGAAAAACAAGTTCAGAAAAAAACATGAGGGGATTGAAAATAAAAAGCATGCATGGGATGCTGTGAAACTATGTGAAAATACAAAAACCCCAGCTTGTGGGAATCGGAATTTGTAGAAGTGCTACATGTTTCTGAATGCCACTGTGGTGTATGTTTCAGAATACCACCGTGATGTATGCTTCTGAATACCACTATGGTGTATGTTTCTGATTACCACTGTGGTGTTTAATGCATCAGTAGGACTTCCAAGTGCTGCAGTAGTACAAATCCCATATATTATAGTTAGGTGACTTTATAAAGCTGTTACTGTATGTATTTAAACTACATGTGCCCCACTTTATAAAATTAAAAAAAAAAAACGGATGTAGTTTTTCCATAGAGAAAACTGTAATATAGCAATAACCCACGCCTGGGTGGGGGTAATGCTGGATTTACCCATGGTTGGTGTGGTTTGGTCACAAGGGCAAAGCCCGAGTGGCCAAACAAAGCCAACTGTGGGTAAATCCAGCATTACCCACACCCAGAAGTGGGTTATTGCTATTATACAATGACATTATTTAAGAAAAAAAATAATTACTTTTCTTAAATAATGGCATTGTATAATGCCTCCTTGCTGCCCTTCCGCAGCTGTCTGGTATTCTGCAACAGTTCTGATGTACTGCACATGCATATGCCTATGCAGTACATCAGAGCTGTGGGCAAAAGCAATGGAGAAAGCAAGATCTCTGTTGCTTTTTACAAACTGTTTCACTATGTTAAATGGGTTTAACATAGCGAGACAGCTTTAAAAAAAGCAACAGAGATCTCCGTAGCTTTTTTTAAAGCTGTCTCGCTTTGTTAAGCCCATTTAACATAGCGAGACAATTTTGAAAAAAGCAATGGAGAAAGCAAGATCTCCGTTGCTTTTACAAACTGTCTCACTATGTTAAAGGAGTTTAACATAGCGAGACAGCTTTACAAAAAGCAACAGACAATCTCTGTTGCTTTTTTTAAAGCTGTCTCGCTATGTTAAACTCGTTTAACATAGTGAGACAGTGTGAAGCAACGGAGATCTTGCTTTCTCCGTTGCTGTAAAAAAAGAGTTATAGTAATGGAAAAAGTCCGGGCGACCGGACCTTTTTCCATTCCTATAACTCTGATTTAAAACGTGCACTCTGACCAATCAGCATGCACGTTTTTGAATATTAATGGAGGGGAGTCGTTATATAATTGTTAATATATACTTGTGAAACTTTTGGTGTTACTATCTAAAACTATAGTTGTTAAAACATTATCCCCCAGTTTAGAATATTAAAAGATAATAATGTGTGATAGTAGTGGTAATTTTTTCATCTAACTGAACAGTTGTGTAATGCACACCTGTATATGATTAGAATTTGTTACCAAGAACAACACATTAATGAATCATAGAAAAACTTACTAAGCTAGGCATCGACCCCTATATCACTAGGTGGGTTGCAAACTGGCTCACAGATAGAACCCACAGTGTGAAAGTAGCTGACTCCAAGTCAGACTGCCGACCAGTCACGAGTGGAGTCCCACAGGGTTCGGTCCTGGGTCCTCTCCTGTTTGGTATCTACTTCTCTGAAGTCCAGGCCAACATGAAGGGACTCTGGCTGACAAAGTTTGCAGATGATTGCAAGTTGGGAGCCATTATTAACTCCCGAAGTGATGTTGACATCCTACAGAAAGGCCTCAATGAGACCGACTGGTGTCAGAACCATGACCTTAAGCTCAACGCCAAAAATGTGTCTTCATCCCCTTTGGAAAAAACCTGGTTCCCTTGAATTACCACATTGATGGTAGTCCACTGAACAAAGAAGGTGTTATAAGAGATCTTGGAACACAGGTTGGTAGCAACCTCTCTTTTGACCACCGCATTGCCACTGTGGTGAGAAAGTCCTTCTATGTGGCACTTCGCATTACTAAGGGTTTTGCATCCAAGAAGAAAGAAGTCGTTGTCTCCCTCTACGCTTCCCTCATTAGACCAGTCATCAAGTATAATGCCCCATTTGGCATGTACCTCACTAGACACCTGCAACAACTGGAGAGGCTGCAAAAGTACCTCACAAAGAGGATCCTAGGCCTTAAACACTTGTCTTATATGGACAGACTCAAACAACTCCAACTATTCTCTGTCTCATATCGCCTACTTAGAGGCGAGCTCTGCTTGACTTACAAAGCCATGTCTGTCCCAGCTCTGTTAGAAATGCTACAGCTAAAGAAATCCCAATCCCTCCACACCACATGCTCCAGAGACCTCAACCTCATTACCACAATCAACAGAACATGCTGGAGGGACAGGCTCATAACCCAGAGACTGCCCATGCTATGGAATAGACTTCCCATACATGTCAAGCAGAGCACCTCACTGACTCTCTTCAAGAGAAATCTTGATGAGTAGATGGGAAACAGAAAATTCACCCCAGGGATAACTCCAGTGGCTCTACTCGACAGAGGCACTATGAACCAAGGTTGGGTGGCATTATGCCAGTGTAATCCTATGGGCTAGGCTTGTAAAGGCTCCAGGGCCATTATCTAGTCTATGAACCTATGTGGATTGTGGAGACAGTATACGATATGATAGGAATGTGCATTTTAATTGTTAGTAGGCATATAAGGAAACATTAGACAAATCCTTTGAATACACTTACAAATGTTCATAATATTCATTCATTTTCTAATAGCCAGTTTATCCTATTCATGGTTATGGGGGCAAAACAAACAATAATAAATTCAGTACTAATGCTTAACTTAAACATGCTTTGTCTTAGGAATGAGGTTTCTGTCTCACTATCACACTCAAAATTCCTCTATACATGTAACATTTTAATAGGAAAGTAAAATCACATTAGTGAACTTTTTCTTCAGATGTTGCTGGAATTGAAGCTTTTCACATATTATACAATGTCAGGTTTGCAGAGCTGACCTCGTTCTATTCTTTTCTTAAGGTAAGAGCAGTTGCGATCCCCATGTAGTTAACATGGGCTGGTATGGCAAACAAATACCACTTCAGTTTCCCATGCTTTGTGACAGATGTGACTATACAGAAGGGGATCAGGAAGACAGATAGGTGAAATCATTCACTCACTTATCTTTCCCATGAGCTCATGGACTTTGTCCCACAGCAAAAGATTTGTATTCAATGAGCCCACTGACACCGGTAAAGAGTTTGCAGGATTTATTTTTGCCCATGCTGATTCATACTGTCAGTGACTCAGACAGTGAAAAAATAGCACAGCTTTTCATCTATGGAAATATCCCTTTTGTTCTGACCCTCATTCACTGCATTATTTCGATTATTCAGTAGGTCTGAGTAAGTTCAGTATGCTTCCAAAGAACCGTAAGTGCTTTATTTCACAATTGCTTGACCTATTGATTTGCCCTGTGATTGTCTGTACTTGTCAGCTGACCAGTCATTTATCTCATTTTAGTAATCTGTGCTCATATTGTTTAAGTGTTCCCTGCTCATTGTTACATTGGTGCCAGGAACCTCAAACAGCTAACTGACAGAGTTAATTAGTGTTTCATTTGTTTGTTGGTCCATTTTGTGTTAGAGTTGTGTACTAGCCCATTGATATGGAAGGCTTTTGTACTATTGTAGTTACAACATGCTCATCTGCTTCTGTAGCACTAACACTAGCATAGCAGTAGAATGTCACATGTAAGTTTTACAAAATCACCACTAACGATAATAAGGGTGATGATGATTATTATTATAACCACTAATTATTATTATTAATAATAATACTAATCTTTCTGCAGTCAGGTATCCTACTTAGGTAATCCACAAGTAGGTGCATTACTTTTAATGCAGAGAATGCCACACCAGAAATATAATGATACAGTGCTTTTGACTATACTTTTAATAAAGGTGTAAATGCTGTACTAGACTTTAGCAGTGCAGTCATAATCCTTTGCATTTTATTCAAGATCAAGTCAATCAAGCATGAAATCTTTTGCCTCTTGAAAGTGTACCATGAATGGGTGCTTTTGTGGGTGGTACAGTGGCACAGTGGCTAGCTTTGTCACTTAACAAGAGGTTCTCTGGTTTGATTCTCAGCTGGGATGCCTTCTGTGTGGAGTCAGTGTGTTCTCCCTGTGTTTGTATGGGTTTCATCTCTCATTCCAGAAGACATACAGTAGGTAGATTGGACACTCTAAATTTACCATAGGTGTGAGTGTGTGTGTGAGTGTGTGGTATGGAAAAAAAAACATGGCAGGTCTTGCCATCTGGCATTGTGAACTTTGGCAATAGATGACTGTCACTGTTGAAGTAACACCATGATCCCATGTGCAAGAATGGGGAAAAGGGCCTGTGAATGGATAGATCTGTAAGTGTACATTCTATGGTGTGAATGGAAATGCAGTGTTTTTTAGTAAGAGCAAATTCCAGATGACAATATCCTCAGTCCCTCCCTAATGGCTTGGATTACCATTAACCACTGTGACAAGTGACAAGTGGGTGGAGTGATGACTAATGATATTAGTGACCAATTCCTAATGATTTGTTTCTGGTCCTGCAAGTGACTGAAATCTCTTACAGTACTAATCACTTTTGTCACTTAATAATAGCACTACTTCCCTGTTTTGTGACAAGCTAACCATAATGGGATGGTTATCTATATACTCCAATGATGCAGCTGTCTAAGGCTGTAGCCATCTTTGTACAACAAGGTTACACTTTCCAAAATAATAAGAAAGTTGTGTTTCAAATGAAAGAGATATAAATAGGAAAATAAACCTTCTAAGAGAGAAAACGAACTGTGATACAACATGGAGAATGGTACAATCTTACTTGACAAAACGAAACAGCCAAATATAAATATTCTGTTGAAACTGATGCAGAAATTATATTAAGGCTAGTATTCATAGAAAATGGTGCAGCAGCAAAACTCACCCTGCACCAGTGTGCTGTGTTGTGCTGCAGGGCAACATCTCATTACATGGGAATTTGTTTGTGTATGACTCTCCAAGTGGGCAGCAGAAACAATTAAGAAGACCACACAAAGATAATGACTTCCACCCAGAAATGTACAAACACAGAGAGACACATTCACACACACCCTCACAGTATCAGAGTAGACATTCATGCACTGACAGCCACAGATCCGCAGGTCCACTCATTCACAATCCCAGTACTTATTAGTACAGTCACACAAACTACAAATGCAGGCACTCTCACTGACACACACTGTAGCTTGCTTACATCAGCAATCTTTGCACAGATTCCCATTGTTGAAATGCATAGGTGTGCACTGCAAGATTGCCCTGCACACATATATGTTTTTTGCCCTGTCCTGTCCTGAAATTGTATAGTATTGTCATTTATGAATCCCATACTATACAAATCTTATACAGGGACAAGAATCCAGGAAGCACTGATAACAATCTAGGAACCAGTTTTAAAGAGACCTTGCTTATGGACTACTGCATTTGCATGCAGTGTTACAAACACCATTGTCTAGAAGACTAGGCAGCGTGCGTGTTTGTGTGTGTGTAGGATTTCTGAATTGTGATAGTTTTCTGAAGTATGCAAGACAGCCTGCACTGACATACATAAACTTTCTTGCATTCTTCATAAGTTGCCTATCAATATGGGCCCAGATAGTAAAAGGCAGTTTCTATCTTTCTGGCTGTAAACAATATGCTGTACATAGTGTTCTGTTCCTGGCTGATTGACTTAATTTACCGATTCTTCCAAAAAAGTCTCCATGATCCCCACCAGTTGGAGTAATTGATCAAGTTCTGATGATTTTGCATAGCACCACTATAGACTGCTATCCTAGATAAGGATACTCTGCATCCAACATTCTTTCTTATGACTGCTGATCTGACAGCAGAACCTTCTGGAAAGGACTTACCCCATCCTTCTGCTCTTCATATTAGTTCTAACTGCATTTAGAAAACTAGCTAGAATGGTCAGTGCTCCTAAACATAAGCAATTCACATATTAATGACAATCATAATCTCTCTTTCTATCCTTTTGATTGTTAAGGAAGTAACTAAAAGGTTCTTGATAGAGTGGCTAATGAATATATCCTTTTTTCATGTTTAGTCAAGCTCAAGCTCTGTGATAGAATACATGGCTACATTTATAACTTTCATTTTTACTGAGGAATTGAAGTAAATTACCACTTCCTGGGACATCATTTGCTAACTTAAATGACTACTGTGGTCAGAAACTAAAAAAAATACTCATATCTTATATTGATGGTCTATGCACTACTAGTTTCCCCGCAGTGCTTTAATTGGTTATTACTATTTTTTTATTTTGCTATAATTGAAAATGACTTGACACAGTAGACATACTGATATTGCATTATTTCTTTGGCAAAGCCTTATTTTTCACACAATTCAGTCTTTGTTTCCAGAAGGTGAAACTATGATGTCCTGCTCTCTCAAAAAGAGTTTTCATTCCTTTCCCTTAGAATTCCAGTATGCAGAATTACTGCTTTCTTTTAGAATCTCTCTACAGAAGTGTCAGTTACTGTTTTCCAGTGACAGTTTGTTTGCTGTTCTTCATGTTTTAAAATTGTTGTAGTTAGCTATTTATTATTCAACAACAAAACAGTGTTTAAACATGATTTTCTTTAATGCTAGGAATCAGTTAGCAGTAGAATTCATCCTTATTCTTTTACTATTTTTGTCAGTGTGTTATTTGTTTTTTTTTTTTTAATTGTATTCTTAACTGCACAGTAAAAGAGCTCTGAATCCTCTAAAACTCTATAGGATTATAGTTGCAGTGGGAGGAAAGGCATCTGGTAATACAATAAAAGAGATGTGAATCTCTCGGACTAAATAGGTTTAAAGCCTCATTGTGAAGGAAATCTGATAGGATTGCAAATAACTTTCTGTATAATTATGATTTTTTCCTCGTAAAAAAACTTACAATGTGATGGCTAATATGATGCAAGAGCACGGCAGACACTTTCCTGAAGACATATCATGAGATTTCAGACAAACACATGTTGTGCATTGACAAAGTTGAATAGCATAGAACATCACAGGTGAGTAGTCGGGGGGAGGGGGGAGAGTACCTCTATTATTAGATGTGACATCCCTTCTCTGGTCCAGTAATAAAGGAGCCTCAATCCTCACCACTGACACCAGTGAGGGACATTGACATGAAACAATGATAGGTACACACAGTATTTCCAGATGCAGCTCTCTGCACCAAGCACAATTTCCTTTAAGAGCACACAGGGAGCATACTCCATCCTGGGGCTAGGTTTCTCCCTCTCTCTCCAGGTCCCACTGACACAGCTGTAGAGTTGAATCCTCAGCTGAGTGTTCCAAGTCAAGTCCTCCAGCACCCTCTTTGTGAAACCAGTGCTCTGTGTCCCTGCTCCAAGTAGCTGGCATGCACACTCTTTGAAATTTGATTTTCACACACACACACACACACACACACACACACACACACACACACACACACACACACACACACACACACACGGGAAAGGCTGGCACAGATTTACCAGCTATGCTCCCTCTACCAAGACTATAAGGTAGATGCTGCCACCAGAACACTCCAAAGCCAGCTACTCTAAGGCTTTTACAAGGGTACCTAATTATACAAATGTTAGTGTTTGGCCAATGCAGCAAGGCTTTCAGAAGCAGCCACAGTATCATCAAATACATATAAGTACTCTCAAAGGTTAAAATATTCTCTAGAAGACCAGCTACAATGAAAAATTTAAATATATTTAATAATCAATAATAAAAGAACATAAAAAGACTAAATATCTATTTACAATAAACACCAGAGTTTCAGTCACAGGACATATTAAAAATAGCACAGATAGAAAGGTTCACACAGGTACAGAAAAACAATACTTAAGTAATCTCACTATATTTTCTGACTGAATAAGGCATTACTGTTCCCTAGTTCACTTACTAGAACAAGGCAAGATGACGTGGGTGAGGGGTCCTTCTTTATCAGGTTTCAGAAACAGACTGCTTTGAGACTTCTGTCTCATCTAGTATTAAAACATCATTTCAGTGCTGGATTACAGAATGACATCACAAACATCTGGTCACCTGACTTCTGGTTTCTATACTACCCCCTTTTCTAGAAAATGAACCAGAATCTAGCACATATGTGTTACCATACACACACACATACAGTTTTGCTAAGATGGTTTATAGCAACAGGAAGCTATAAAAACATTTCAAAAACTTCCACCCTTCCAGGGTAGCAATTAGCTCATCCCTAAGGACAATACAGTAGGATTCGTACTCCTGGTTTTCACAGACATTTTGTCTCTGTCTACAGATAGAACTGTAAGATACAATCTTTGTGGCCTAAACCAAGTAATTTAATTTTAGACTATTTTTCAAAGTTAGCTGGACTGAAATTAACCTCTTCTCTTTCAGAATCCTCTGTTACAATGTATTAATTTCAACAGTTACAATGCAATCTGACATACAGGTGTACTTCTTTTCTGTGCAGCAGGACCCACTGTTGGTACATTTTTAACACAAGCAGTTTTACAAATACATTGTCAACACAAGCACCTGTACAAATCAGTTTGATATACAAATGACATATAATTTTTTGCAGAACTCCAGCTAGCTATGCTGGCATAGGTTACACATCCACTGGCCTACTTTTCCTGGCATAGGTGACAATACTTCACATTATAACATTAGGAACCCCATTATCTTAGATCAAATGACCCATGACCCTAAGTTGATGTTTCTGGAGATCAAAATCATCCTTAACAAATCCAGTGATTAGCTCATTGATAGTTATGGATCCCCATCAGTATCCTTCAAAAATCATAGAAAATGGAAATTACCTTAACACTACTACTACAGAGGCATTAGGTTTCAAGACAAATACCTTCTTGCTATGGAACTTAAATTACCCAAGCACCAAATGGCACACATGTTTCATGGACTTTGCTAATATCGATGCACTGGAGCAAATTATAAAACTACCCACAAGAGGCTCTATCATCCTTGAATTGGTCTTTACCAACCTAGTTCATGCCTGTACTCCATCCTGCATCCTTGGTTAAATCTGATCACAAATTAGTCATTTTCTCTGTCACACCTAGTTGTACTATCGCATCAACAAATGAAACTATCTTTAGGGACTTCTCCAGGAAAACCTACTTCAGATTGTAGAAGGCATGCAAGATTTCCAACAATCCCTTGCAAATAGACCCAACAAAGAGGGCTGCTGTATTCACCTCTAACGTTTACCTGCACCTAAACAGCTGCATAGAAAAGTCAGTAAGTCTCTTACCTAACTATAATGGTAAATTCAGGAATAAAACTCTCTGATTGAATTCTTGTACAAATAAATTGTATAACAAAAGAAGGAAAATAATGAAGAGCTGCAGAAAATCCCCACCCCCCTATATCAAGACCACACTGAAGCATGCCTGAAAGGAATTTAAATGCACTTTTAGAAAATGTAAAGCAGAATATGAAATTAAAATTGCCATGATACCAAATCAAACTACAAGTCTTTCTTCAGCTATGTTTGAAAAATTAAGGAATGATGCCCAACAATGTGCTGATCTCATCCATAATAATATTATACACTCTGATCCCAAGGATATGGACAATATATTAGCAGAAAGATTTAGTGTTAACTTTACCTCCCCTACTGATATTGTTGTCTCCTATTATTTCTAAAAAAATAGATTACCTTGAAATCACCTTGGAAAATAGCTTAGAATCCCTGTCAAGGGATAAAAGTAATATTCCAGGGGAATGGGCAGCATATCATGCTGCATTCTCATTAGTGCCAAGTACGTACTGTCTGAGCCTTTACTTAAACTGTTCACCTTCATCATGTATACAAGGTCTGTGCCTGAAACATGAAGAATAGCCACTGTGACTCCTCTACAGAAGGGTGGACCCACTACAGTCCCAGGAGATTATATGCCTATCAGCCTCACCAGCCTTATATGCAGAACTCATTTATGCAGACATATGCATCCTAACTGAACTAGACCCCACTCCAAATGGCAGGTCCTGTGTAATTAACCTTATAAGCTTCTTTGAAAAGGTTACAGAGGCTGTGGACAGTGGCCACTCTATGCAAATTACTTACCTTGACCTAGTCAAGGCTTTTGATACTATTCCACACAATGGAATTATTGAAAAATTAAACAAGCTTAATAAGATCCTTGGTTATGAAAGTTGATGATACACTCTATGAATGCAAAATTGTAATGAGTGGGGTGCAACAGCGATTCATGCAAGGCATTCTCCTGTTTGGCATTTATTTTGCATACATCCAATCCAGTATCCTGGAAGTGTGGTTGACCAAATTTGCTAAAGAATGTAAGCTGGGTACTGTTAACAGCTTATCCACTGATATTAAACAGTTCCAACAAGGACTGCAATCTGCACATACTTGATGTACTGATAATGTCTTGAGTTAATTGCAAAAAAGTGCAGCATGATAGGGTTCCTCAAAAAGCTGCTCCCATCTCATATATTATAAATGGTTCTCCTCTTCAGATAGAGACAGTTATAAGAGACCTGGATACTTATGTGGACAATTCTGTCTCATTCAATCATCGTGCTTCTGCCATAGTTAGAAAATCTGGTCCAGTTGATTACCAAGAGAATATCTTCAAAAGCCAGAGAAGTCATCCTATGTGTGTATTCAGTTCTTATCAGACCATCATTGAATACAATGCTTCTTGTACAAATACAACCATATTGCTTAACTGGGAAGCCCCCAGAGTTTTCTAGAGTTTTTTAACCATGAAAATTAAAGCTCTTCAATCATTCAACTAGCCTGGAAGAGTAGCATGACTCTTGTTGTACTCCACAGTCTACGAACAGCTCTGAGATGACCTGTGTCCAGCTTTTTGAGCCATGAAAGAAGCAGACCTATTCAAACTCCTATTTCTTTGCAAAACCAGTGCCTCTACAAACACCTGCAGCAGACACCTAAACCTACACCAAAATATAAAAATGTCACTGGAGGGCTAGTTCCTAACACAGCATATTCCCAGCCTATGGATTAAGTTCCTCCTACAGGTTAAACAAAGTACTAAATTGGTTACTGTTATGGCCAGCCTTGATGACTGGATAAGTAGATACAAATTTACATCAGGTTTATCATATAATGCACTGTTTGATTAGAGGTAAGCACTATTAAGTGCTTGCCAAGGATTTAAGATATTTTAAGCTTGTCTTCTTAAAGGTATATATAGCTAGGCATCTTTTGGTCCCCTTAGTTGTTTGTCTAGTATTATTCCTATGTTCATGTGAGGAGAAAGAACTAAGGAAGACTTTATTGATATGTGTCAGTGTAGGAATCATTGTGTATGAAGGAAGTTTTCTTTGGAAACAGGAAGTGCTGTGTTTAGTATGTCGCTACACTTTAAGAAAATGTTCAGTCAGCCATCTATATTTTCTTTTACCAGGGAATAATGGAACTTAGTGTATTCTCACAAACTGCTGAATTATTTAGTAACTATATATCAAGTAGAACTTGTAAAGTTAGGGTTAATCTAATAGGAAATCTTCCCACCAATGTTCTCTTTGGTGCTTTCTAAGATTTGGTTTTATCATAGTTGTGATATTTATTTTTTTTAATAAATTATCTTAAGGGAAATGTTTAATGATTCGCTTGAAATGTTAAAGGACTCAATGCAAATCTGACAGACAGATGACCTGGTGCTCATCAGCAGTGATTCTACACCCAATATCATTGCACTTACCTCAAGTAATAATGCCTAGTTTTTGGAACATAAATGAGAGATTACTCATATACTAAGTACTTCATAGTTTCATAGTTTAGTACTAGGCTATCTGCCCTGGGGCATTTGTAAGCCTAGCCATAGTGATGTGGCTTTTGCCACCCCATGAATAGTTTCATAGTTTAGTACTAGGCTATCTGCCCTTATGAATACCATACCATAGGCTTATAACCGAAAACATTTATCTTGTGTAAAAGATCTGGCTGAAGAATGTAGATGTTATGGAGCTCTCATCTGAGGAAACAGAAGTGTGTAACTGAAAAAAAAAATATGTCCTGACAGTAATGCTGTGTTTTATTGTGTAAGATTACCTTCTTGGGTAGAAAAGCCCAACATTATTGTGATTCATTGTGGTTAATGCGGGCAAAATGATGACAATTTTGAGTCACATTAATGAACTCTAACAAAATGACTTGGGAACATTTAACAGATGGAATGTTGTTTAATACATTTCCAGTAAGCAGCAGTTAAGGCAAAATTCAAAACATTCTTCTTACAATACTTGCTATTAAAACTATGACTGTTGTACAACTATGCTAATGGGGGTCTATATTAGATCAGTGAACGCTTAAAAAAGCGAATGCTGATTGATCAATCTTATGTAAGTGAAAGCTTACAATCTCAAACTGTCAGATCAGCAATTTTTTTCCTAGGGAAAAAAATCGCTGATCCAAAACACATACACACAACACAAGCACACCAAACAAACAGAAATCCACACACATACACCTAAAATCTGACACCTAACCCTACACTAAACTATGCACACACCACTAACTATCCACTTACCTTAACCCAAACCCTAACCCTAAGGTCCGTCACTATCGCACACTCACCTCACCCACTCCCTAACCCTAACTCACCTAAATCCACCCTAACCCTCATGTCCACACAATCGTACACATACCTAACCCGAGCCCTAACCCTAACTCACCTAACCCACCTAACCCACCTTAACACTCACATCCACACAATCGCACACTTACCTGAATCTAACCCGTAACTGTCCACCACAGCACTGAAAATACCAAAAAAATGGAAACGGATAACCAAATTCTTTCCCTAGGAAAAAATTTGAGTTTCTGTTGCTTCGATATTTCTAACTTTCACTAAAATAAGGTCGATCAATCAGCGTTCGCTTGTTTAAGCATTCGCTGATCTAATATAGACTCGCTAATGGGTAATTTTAGTATAAGTATATGAAGCCACATTCCAGGCCAAAGTTTCCTCTTGAAAATAGTATGCTTCTCATAGTAGAGTCACAAAAAAAGGTGTTCTGCACAACTAGGTTCAAAACATTGAACACTTAGTGTGACATATTCTGAGATGGCCATATACAAGACTAGAAGTATGTGGAAACCTAAATGGCATACTGAAAATGTGGAATAATAATCTTGAAAAATTACAAAAGCTGCAAGAACATATTCATAATGTAAATGCAGCTGCATAATTTTAACAGGTGTCCTAAGTTTGGGGTCAGATTTTTAGAATATCAATCTTAAAGTCCTACCTGATGAATTCTAGCACTGCTATTGGTAGTTCTGTCTTAAAGGGATAATTTCACATTTGTTGGGGGAAATCACATAACAATGTCAGGGTCATAATGCTTGAGGTAGGTTTCACAAATTAGTAGGTGAAAATGTGTGCCAAAATTGATAAAGTAATGACAGGCTGTGCTCCTTTTGCTAAAATTTCCATTGCAGAACACATAAACAGATATTTTAACAGAAATTCATTTATAGCACTTATCTCAGTTTCTGGATCACACCTGAGCTGTGAAATGCTTTGTGATCAGTGAAGAAGAGGATCCTGATAGCCCCATCAATATCTATCTATATCTATATCTGTATCTATATCTATATCTATATCTGTATCATACATCTCAACTGTAAAGATTTTTGCAGAATGTTCAGATTTTTGCTTCATATTTTTGGTCTGTTCCTCATAAAATGTGTGAGTTTCTGACAAATCACTGGGATGATCTGAGAATTGAAGTCACTAAATAATGATATGCATTTTTGTTTCAGACTTCATATCCTCCAGACAAACACATGCTAAGACAAATTCTGTTATTTTAGCAACTTTCTAAGTGTATAAGAGCAATATTTAAAGTCTTTCCCTATTTTGGGCCTCTGTCCCTCTTTCTGTGAGG
Source organism: Protopterus annectens (assembly GCF_019279795.1). Classification (NCBI taxonomy): domain Eukaryota; kingdom Metazoa; phylum Chordata; order Ceratodontiformes; family Protopteridae; genus Protopterus; species Protopterus annectens. The sequence continues at coordinate 895,265,956 of NC_056744.1, read as the reverse complement.
CTTTGTCCAGATATTTTGTGCTAAGAGGATGGAAGGTATGATCTGTATCTATCTGAATATATTTATATATATATCTATATACATATATACACATACACATATACATATACAAACACATTGGAACTATTGAAGTTAGTTTAAACTTCAGAAGTTCACCACTAAAAATGTCAACTGTAAAAGGTAAAAAAAAAATGACCCTGTAATGCACATATTCCGAGGCATAACTTGAGACCATAAGAAAGAAAACAACTGTTTTTTGCAGGAGGCCATTGTCTGTGTTGGTTTTCTCTTGTCACAAACACATGATGGTTGATTGATTACTCTAAGATGTCCACATGTATTTTATTTGCCCTTGTAGCGTGAGTGGTAGCATAGCTCTCAGCTGTCCAGATTTTAACTGATTGTCCAGATTTTTGCCTCATATTGTTGTTCTGTTCCTCATAAAAATTATGGTTTCTGGCAAATCACAGAGGATTGAAGTCCCTAAATAATGACATACATTAAAGTTTCAGACTTCATGTCCTTCAAAAAATGTGGGCTAACACAAATCCTGTTACTCTAGCACTTTCTGGGTTTATAAGAGCAATATTTACAATTTGTCCCTATTTTTGAGCCATTGTCCCCTATTATTTTTGGCTTTACTCAGATATCTTGCACTAAGAGGCTGAGAGGTATGGTGATCAGTGATGTAGTCCATGATGTTAATATGTATTTTACTTACTGCTTATCCTTGTAGCCTAATTAGTGGCTAGAAGGAAGCCTGTCATCATTGATTTACTCACCCGGTTAAATTCAACAAAATGACATTTTCAAGTAATGCTGTTAAAATTAAATTAATTTGATAGCACATTACTCCAAAAAATCAGATGAAGCACATTCTGGTCATATTGAATTCATTTTCATTTATTCTATTCCTGCATGTTCAGCCCTTATATTAGATCACAAGTAAAAATAAATTCACGCATTGAACATTTTGCCGTACTATCACAAGTCCTGATTCTCTTTGACTTAGTTGACTCCCATTTGATAAATGTAGCATTTGCTGCCACAGGAAAGTATAACGTTTTCAATATGGAAAACATATCAAACTCTTCTTTCCCCAAGAACAGTGAAGGTGTTAATACATCCTCTGCAGCTTCCCATCCTCCTAAATGTAACTGGCATTCAGCCGCACTAAAATATAACAAGAAACAGCTGGATATGACTTAATCAAATATGTGTTCATCAACTGTGCACCAGCTATAATCAAAACTTGACATTGGCTTGAATGGCAACCATCTATCCATTTTATTATTAAATATGTACATACGTTTACTATTACATGTATATAAGCTTGGTGCAAGTACTCCATCCTTATGTTGCCTTTGGTTGACTAATTACAGCATCAAAAATAAAAAAGTTGCAATTAGTGCTGACTGATGTTATTTTAAAAGTACATGCCAGGAGATATTATATGATATAAATAAACCGGCAGACAATGTAAGATGCATTGAAAAGTGACCCCTATACAATAATGTTCAGAGCTGTAGGAAAGAGTGTTAATGTTGAACATTGGACCTTGTCACTGCATTTGTGTAGCTTTCAGAATGGTACATTGGTAATATAGCCTGATACCTATTGGCATACTGAAATTCTGACAGATTCTGATGAGAATTTTGGTTACATCCACTGACAGATTCTGGTGAATATTTTGGCTAAATTCATCCGTAAGTGTGGGCTGTCATACCTGCATTCTTAAAAGATAGTTGGGGGGTGTTAACAGGGTGGCAGTCCCCTTACAAATATAACTAATAAAACTGGATATCTGTTGCTTTCCTTGTAAAAAAAGAAAAATTATAAAAAAAATCAAGGAGTGATGTCTTTTACTGCAGGCCCCCCAGGACTCAGTGGCTGTTATAGATCTGTAAAGAGTGGTGTTAGAAGTGAAGCTCAAAGAGGGGATCTGAAACAACAACTGAGAGAGAAATTCAAAAAAATAATAATAGCTTTTGTCAAAGCCAGTATTGGTTTGCAGTCTTCCATTGTCCTGTAATGTTGTTGAACTGAAATGTCTTATCAGAATTAAATTGTTGCTTGAATCTTTTGATTACAATGCTTGAGATGTGATAATATGAAGTGTGTTTGTAGACAGTTCTAGATGAAAATATTAAAAGCTAGAAACATATGAAAGCAATTTTGCTAGATTAAAGGGCACATTCATACATTTGGTGGTGTTTAATATATAAATCTCAAATTTTAAGACAGAAAAATAAAACACCACAACAGCATTCAAAACCAACTCACAAAGGAAAAATGCCAGTCCTATATTCCAAGTCAACACAACATAATTTAATAGAAAATAAGTGCTTTTACTCCAAAAAGTAACAACAGAACTTCATCAGGTAAAACATACAAACAAGCACACCATTTAAAAATTAGCAAGTAATCAATCAAATCCAAATAAGTCACAACCCAATCCTCTGATTAAAATAGTAGAATGGGAGTCTTTAAAGATATAGAAAATCATTGTAAATACAAGAATATACAACATCTTTTTCTTAAAATAAATAAATAAATAATTTCGCCTTCTAAAAATAATAATTGAACAATAGAATGAAGAGTGTTACTAACTTAAACTCTACCAACTTGCAGGGATAAGGCACTGCTTATAGATATCTTGTCATTAAGACCTGGCACATGACCTGCATATAAAACAGGCTGCTAGTACAATTATCTATATTCTATCTGTTGACTTGAAATATGGCACTGACACTTTTCTTTTGTGAGTCATATTTTAAGACAATGATTTTATGAGAAGTCTCATATAAACAAAATTAATGAAAACGTTCATAAATTTTTTTGGAAGATCATTTAGCACATCTTGCATAAAATCTTTGTTTGGAGTCTAAAGAAATAAATCTGTGGTGGTGCTCAAGGATGGCCGCTATCGCAATAATAAGTTAATTTAAAGACCTTCCAAAGTCTAAAATCAAGACAGTAGATTTACAAAATTATCTACAGGTTGATAACATTGTGGTTTTCAACACCTATATACATGCCAACAAGAAGTAATGAAAATCTAATTCTAGTTCTAAACGTGAGTTTGCATAACATATTTGGAACAGTCTGAGAGACTGACTAAAGCCAAAAGTATGACCCATGATCTACTGAATATAATCTTATAAACCAGTAGATCATGGAAATACAGATAAGTAATTGCAAATTGAATGCTAATGCTTTTTTGATGAGGGGTTGTGCCATTAATACCCTCTAATGTGAGGGCACTTTGCACATGCTCCCAAGCTCAACATAAACTACCTCTAAGGTCACACTAGCTCAGAGAAAGGGTTGTTTACCTTTTCTCTTATTTGGTTTGACCTCACAAATAGTAAATTTAGAGATCAGAAGTGATATAGCAGAGCCCATCCTCCCCCATCAGAACTACAGGCTTCAAACGCCTTCATTTTGATTAAGATACCAACATGTCATTTGTGATGGCCGAACCCTAAAGCCAGAAGCTTTGATGTTGGGAGATTCTGCTTCACTAAACTAAATAAGATCTGTTTAAAACCTTTTTTCACCTGGATGTGAGAAAAGGCAAACAACTGCTATATGCGTGATGTATCTTGAAGAAATGCTTGTCTTGGGTTTCTCAAAAATATTAAATATCTGCCAAATATATGAGAATTAATTCACTAATTAAATACAGGTTTGTGATTTACAGGATTTTAATATTTTTGTATTATACTTTTGACTGTGACTTTTTGTTATCCAAACAGATGAAGAAAAGTGAAAAAGATCTGCATATTTTTTCTGGGAAATGTGAGAATTTCTTTCAGAATGAAGGAAAAAAATGCTAGACTGCAGCAACAGTAACTCTCATATTTATGTGTTACTCAGAAGTAATAATGAAGAAAACAGTTTTAGATACTGAAAACTATCACAATTGCATTATATATATATATATATATATATATATATATATATATATATATATATAGGGTCTATATTAAATCAGTGAACGCTTAAAAAAGCAAACTCTGATTTATCGACCCCATGTAAGCGAAACCACTTAGAACAGCAATTTTTTTCCCAGGGAAAAAAATCGCTGTCCCAAAAAAAAAAAAAAAAACTTTAAAACATTACATAAAGCTTCGCCCCCACACCCCTACTTAAATATGCCAACTCTGAGATTGCACTACAGTGATGAAAATGGCAAAATAATGAAGGTGGCCAAGTGATTTCTTTCCCAGGGAAAGAATTTGCTTATATGCCATTTCGGTATTTTGCCATTTCGTGCTTTCAAGTTCAATCAAGACGCATTCAAAAGAATGTGTCTTCAATCATATAATAAGGAACCCATATATATATATATATATATATATATATATATATATATATATATATATATATATATATATATATATATATATATATATATATATATATATATATATATATATATATATATATATATATATATATATATATATATATCTATATATAAATATATATATATATAAAGCTTTAAAACATGTTTCTATCTTTAATGACCAATACATTTGATCAGTTATTTAATACATTCATCATATGCCATTTTGTAATGAGCTGATGTACTTAAAATATTCAAATCTTGGCAGAAAATACAAAGATACTGGAACCCAGATGTGACGTAATAACTTTTATTGGACCAACATAGGTTTCGGCATTAATCGAGCTTTTGAGCTAGCATGAGCCCTCATACCTCTCGACTGTACAGATTTTCGCAGAATGTCCAGATTTTTGGCTTATATTTTTAGTTTGTTCCTCATAAAATTTATGGTTTTCTGGCAAATCACTGGGATTATCTTAGGACTGAAATCACTAAATAATGACATACATTTGAGTTTCAGAGTTCAAATCCTTCAGAAAATGTATATTAAAACAAACTCTGTTACTCTAGCAACTTTCTAAGTTGATAAGAACAATATTTTTGGGCCTTTGTTGCCCCATTTTGTCAGGCTTTGTCCAGATTTCTAGTGCTAAGAGTTTGAGAGATATGTGAGCTCTTTGTCAGGAGTTCTTAAGTTATTGATGTTAATTACAATGCTTAAATGTCCACTTGTGCCTAGAAAGGGAAGTACATCATTTATTTCCAATTGGCTAAAAAAAGAAATTTTGAAAAGTGCTAAGCTGGAAAACATGCAGTTCATTCTACACCTCAGACACAGACTGTGTGTGTGTGTGTGTGTGTGTGTGTGTGTGTGTGTGTGTGTGTGTGTGTGTGTGTGTGTGTGTGTGTGTGTGTGTGTGTGTGTGTGTGTGTGCATGCACGTGTGTGCGGTATGTGTGTGTGTGTGTATGTGTGTGTGTGCGTGCATGTGTGTGCATGTGTGTGCGTGTGTGTATGTGTGTGTGTGTGCGTGCGCATGTGATAGAGATACTAAAAGTGTAGAACAGGATCACAACATGCGATAAAATCAAAGTCTGGCATGTTACATCAGAGTTAGTGTTCATTAAGCAGAGAAAATAACACTCAGAGAGACTGTTCTGACAATAAATCTGAAAACAAGAGATGTGTAGAAAAATTAGTTAAATCCAGCAAAGGAAAACAAAAGTTATAATTTGTAAGCTGTCTGTCTAAATAAGCAATCTTTGTAAGACAGAGGTTTTGGTTAAGAGAAAATAAGAATTGGCAATAATGTGCAGTTCACAATGAAGAGAAGGTCATGGACTATCAAAAGCATAATGTATATGGAATGTATGAATATTGTATGCAGTTAATACACTAAACAGCTTGTGGTTTATCTAAACGAGAGAAATAGAGAAAGAAGGAGAAAAACAGAGAGAGAAAAGAAGATATTGTTTCTATGTAGTATAAGATTTTGAAGAACAGCAGAATTGTAAAAAGGTTTTGTTATAATGTTTATTAGCCTGAATTTGTCCATAACAGACTTAAAAAGAAAAAAGTCATAAGCATTCAGGACTGCCATGTAGCTGAAACACCTGATGTCCTTAACGAGCCATTTGCATATTTCTTATGTTACTTCTAACACAAGAAGTTTTAAGGAATCGCACAATTTTTCTTTTGTTTTTTTTTACTTATTGCTTTGTCTGTGTGACCTTATTACTCATTGTTTTAGTTTGTTAGTTGGGATATTTTGCAGAAACCCTAATGGTTATGGACATCAGCTGGGTACGACAACCCTGTGTTTCCAAAGGTTAGCCAAACAGTCTACTTATGGTGTACTGAATTATGTATGTCCACAGCTAATGGGATTTGACTTTATCTGCCTGAATTTTTCCATAACAGACTTAAAAATGAAAAAAAGTATGGGTATTCAGAAGTGGCATGTAGCTAAAACACCTGGTGTCCTTTTTTGTTACCTTTAATACAAGAGGGTTTAAGGAACCACACAGAGGAAAATCTAGCTTGGCTAGATTTTTCTTTTAGTTTTTTACGGATTGCTTTGTCTGTGTGATGTTGCTACTTATTGTTTTATATTGTTAATACTGTATGAACATTTAGGTCTTACTGACTTTTAATTTTATGGTTAATTGTATGGTTTATTTAATTAACTGCATACTTTTTACTTCAAATGCTGAAGAAAGGTGATCTAATTTTGTGTGTGTGTGTGTGTGTGTGTGTGTGTGTGTGTGTGTGTGTGTGTGTGTGTGTGTGTGTGTGTGTGTGTGTGTGTGTGTGTGTGTGCGCGCGCACAAGCCAGCAATATCCGGTACTATGAAGATATGTATGGGGACTGTCACAGCCAATGCAAAGTGTCACAAGCATAACAACATTTAAGCTTGACATGCAACTAATGCATATAGTAGGTGGAAAAGTATAACTCAATAGCTGTCTAAACAATTTTTTCTGAGGTTTGCTAAGGCTAATTTAAAGTGACATAGTACTATTCTGGCAGGAGTTAATCCGTGCTTTATAGAGTATTCAGAATTACAATAATGAATATAGCAAATAGCTGATCCTATAGAAGATAATAGCTGGTGTGACAATAATTTCCAAATAATTATTTCTCTATCTCTCTCGGGAAATATGCTGTATTATGACCTCTCAAGTAAAGCTCAAGAGGTCATAATTATTTTTGCACATTTTTTGAAGAATAATTTCCTGGCAATTTTTACACTCTTTTGGATAGTATTCTTTATATCGTATGATTTTGCATTTGATTTAAAAATATATTTTTAAATTTTGCTGGGAAAACAAAATTTGGATGTAGAGATTTATATAGCATCTGTTTTTTCTACATATTTCTTCTTTCTTATTGCATTATTTTTATATTTTGGGATAGTATAAATTACATAAATCACATTTTATATTACATGGTAGTAGAGATGCTTGCCTTTAAAAACTATATTTATTTTGTTTGGCACAACTGCTTTCTTACATGCATGTCTACATACCCAACTCATGCCTGGCAATGTTGGTTAACAATCTGTGTGTGTAACCATTTAAAATGGCAGGTCTTGATGTGTCCAGTCCCAAAACATGGTGACTAAATTGCAAAAAATCCAGATTTACATATACTAACTCTTGGAATATTCCCTTTTCTGCAATATATGGCAATCTTGGAGTTGATATATTTAAATTAGGTGGTGTTGGAGCATACACATCACATTAGGGGGTTCAGGAGGGCAAGGAAAAAAATTAAATGACAAAACAATGCTTGATATTTGCTGTACTCCTGTATTTTTCCCCAATGTTTTGGGACCCAGCAATGTGAGTGCCAATATTTCAGTAGTGTGCCATATATGTGTAATGACTACAGCAATATTACAACACTGTAATCTGCCTGAATTTGTTCCATTGCAAACATGTTCCTTATATTATATTATATTATATTATATTATATTACATTATATTATTACCAATGTAGTAGACAAATCTGGTAAAGTATCAAAAGTCTGTCATATTTAGCAAGTTAGATGTTTATTGTCAAAGTCAAAGTAAACGTTATTGTCATACAGATAAACACAGAGGAAAAAGTGCATATCACTGCACAAAATTTAGATACTCAGGCTTATAAACACACAGAAGGAAGATAGATTAAATTAATAAAAAGTTTAAATTAAATTAAATAAAAATAAAATAAATTATTTATTTATTATTATTTTATTTACATTTGTTTACCGAGAAATTCCAACTAGACGCAGGTACTTTTTCAGTGGATGCCAGGGAGAAAAGCTCCACATCATATACATGATAGAGATACAAAGTTGTAGCAATAGTAAACAACATTACAGGTTGTTGGCTTTAATACAATAATAAGATATTGATTATCAACAGTATATACAGAAAATGTGGCAAGTTAAAATAGTTTCTTGTCATTTATAGTATTAGCAGCAACGTTGTAAGACAAGATGTTAAAGTATGTAAAGACAACTAGCTATTTCTGACTGTGGTTAGTACTAGTGTAGTATAGTTGGGTTAAGGGTCTGGGTGTGGGGGTAAGGGTGGGGGTGTTAGCCTGGATTAGAACAAGAACAAAGCCAGTGCAAATTTAAATGGAATTTGAGGGCAGTCTTGAAAAGGCTGCTGGAAGGTAGAGTAGTTATAGAGAGTAGAAGATTGTTCCAATGTTTAGATATGGTACATGAAAATATGGCTTCTCCTCCTGAGTTTTTGGATTTGATAACAGTGAGTTGATTTTTGTTGCTTGATCTTAGGGGCATAGTGGGGTGATAGGGTTGGAGAAGGGTTTGAAGGGAAGGGATGTTAAGGGGGTGGTTAATAACTTTATGAGCGAGGGTGAGTTTATTAAAGTGAAGGAATTGTGGGAGTTCTAGCCAGTTTAGTTCTTTAAGGGAGATACAATGATGGTTGCGGTAGGAGGTTCCAGTGGCAAATTTAGCAATTTTGTTGTAACAAGCATCCAGCTTGTGTAGGTCTGTCTGTCTAAGATTGGTAAGTATTGGGGATGCATAGAGTAGGGTGGAGATTAGCTGGGAATTGGCTATGGAGATTCTAGCTGCCTTGGTTAGGAATTGGTGGCTTTGATATAATGCACCAAGTTTCTTGTGAACTTTTTTTACTGTGAGAGATATGTGGGTGTCAAATCTAAGTTTATTGTCTATTTCCACACCAAGTAATTTTGTGTGTTCTGATGGAGAGATGATGGTATTGTCTTTGGCAAGAATGTTGAAGTGGGGGTGTTTTGGGTGGCTTTGGAAGGTTGGAACAGGAGAAGGTTTGTCTTACTTGGGTTGAGTAGGTGCTGAGCATTGGATAGCCAACTTTCTACAGAAGAGAATGATTCTTGTGTGATTTGTTGTAGTTCTGGTAGAGTGGGGGCAGAGCAGATGAGAGTAGAGTCATCTGCATACGGTATAAGAGATGCTTGTGTGGTGGCAGCATGTAGGTTGCTAGTGAAAAGTGAGAATAGCAGAGGGCCAAGGATAGATCCTTGGGGAACTCCGAGAGTAACTGGGAGGAGATTTGATGTTTTATTGTTCCAGATTACTAATTGCTGGGATCCTTGTAGATAGTTGTGGAACCAGTTGCAGGCTGGTTGTGAGAAGGAGAGTTTGGGGAGAGTAGAGAGTAGTAGCTCATGAGATACCATGTCAAAGGCTTTTGAGAGCTCTAGAAATACGGCAGTAGAGAAGAGGCCATTGTTTTTGTGATGAAGTATAGTGTTGATGAAGGGGAGCAGAGCAGAGGTAGTGCTGTGATATGGCCTGAAACCATGTTGGGTTTTGGAGAGGAGATTATTACCTAGGAGGTAGTTGGAGACCTGGGTGTTGATACATTTTTCAAGTATCTTGGAGAGAGGGGAGAGGATAGCAATGGGGTGGTAATTGGAGAGGTCAGTGGAGGGGTGCCTTTGTGGAAAGGAATGATGTGGGATATTTTCCATATCGAGGGAACATAGCCTTTTGTTATGGAACGGTTGATTAGAATTGAAACTGGGTAGGCTAGTGTATCACATGCAATTTTCAAGTATTCAGAGGAGAGATTGTCAGCTGCGAGTTTGGTGGGTTTAAGTTTTGACAATAGTCTTTTTATGTTGGAGGTAGGTACTGAGGTGAAGAAGAAAAGAGGAGTGGGGGGTTTAGGGTTAGGAGTTGGGGGGCTGTTGTAGGGAAGTGTTATTTGTTTAGAGATGTTATAGTTTCAGTGAAGTGTTTGTTGAAGGATTCAGCAATACTAATGGAGGAGGGGGGAATGGATGGATGGGGTATCAACCTTCCCTGGGTGGATGATACTATTAATAGTGGACCAGAATTGCTTAGGGTTGTGGTTGGTAGAGTTTAGGGTGGCTTTATAGTAGAGGCATTTGTCTAATTTTATATGCTTTTTGGCTTTATTTTGCAGTTCAAGGAATGATTGCCTATCTGAGTTATTTTTTGTTAGTCGCCAGTGCTCCCAGGCCTTATCTCTGGATTTCATTAGGGTTCTGGTGGTCTTTTGTAACCATGGGGCACACCTGGTTCTGACTTTGGCATTTCTTACAGGAGCATGGGTGTTTAGGATGGAGAAGAAGGTACTGTTGAAGAAGTGGACAGCCTCATCTAGGTTGAGGTATTTTAGTGGTGACCAGTTAATTTTTTGCAGGGAGGAGATGAAGGAGTTGGGGTTGAAGATGGACTTGTCCTGTATTTGCCTGTGGATAATGGGCTTCAGACTGTTTGTGTGGTGCCAAATTAGGAAAGTGGGGCAGTGGTCACTAAGACTGTCAGGTAAGCAGCCTGCTAGGTAAGAGTGAGGGGCTTTGTTGACTAGGATCCAGTAAAGTCAGGTATGATTGTTAGGGTTTTTGTTGATTCGGGTAAGGGATTGAATGAGTTGAGTGAACCCATGGAGATTAAGGTGAATGGTTGGAAGACTGTTATTACAGGATAGCCAGCTGATGTTAAAGTCACTGAGAATGATGGTTTCCTGGGGTAGAGATAGAGTAGCCCAGCTCAGGAGATTTCCTAGGGGTGTGATATTTTGCCCTGGTGGGAAATAGCATCCTATGATATTGATTGTTTTGTTTGGATTTAGTTTGAGATTGGCATAAAGGCTTTCTTCATTGTTGTGGTGAGGGGCTGATGAGTTTGGGAGTTGAATATTGAGGTGGTGTTTAAATATCAATGCTACACCATCTCCTTTTTTGGACAATATGTCTATGCGAAGGATGTTATATTCAGGAGGAAGTATTTCCTCACTTTTGATGTGAGGTTTGAGCCAGGTTTCAGCTAGGAAGAGAATATCTGGGGAATATATGCTTATGCTGGCATGTAGTTCTTGGATTTTATTGCATATGCTTCTGATGTTTAGGGACATTATAAGTAGGTCTGTTGTTTTCTTGTTGACTAGGAGTTGAGTTGTCGGGGGGGGGGGGGTTGCTTGGACAAGGGTTTGTGGTTGGGTTGGATTTGGGAGGACCATGGTTTGGATGGATGTCTCCAGTGAGGGCTAGCTTATAGACAGTATTTAGGATATGTTTTATATACATAGTAAAATGCTTATGGTATCTTATTGATATTTTCTTTTTGAGTGTGTTAGGTGTTTGGTAATGGAGTGTGTGTATTAGGAGGATGGTTTTGGTGGCAGGGGTTGTGTAGTTATAGTGTAAATGTTTGAGGGAGGGTGTTGAGAGAGTACAGTGGAAGTTGCTGGGGAATGTGACTGAGGAGCCTTGGTAGGATGTAATGTGAGCTAGAACTACACAGGTTAGGATTGTTATTATATTACGTAGTAGCATGATTGTGTTGGATTTGGGGTGCAGCCAAATTGCTGGCAATTAGGGGTAGGGTTAAGGCTAAGAATAAATGTAGAGGTACCGGGAGCAGGTGAGAATAGGGGGCAGGGAGGGGAGCGAAGTGAGCGTAAAAAATAAGATACAAAAAATTAAATAACGTAAAAGAAATTTAAAAACTCTGTTTACATCAGAAACACAACAAATGCAGCTGGAATAGACTCAGTAGAAATATAAGGATATGCAAGAAACAGTACTATATTAAATAAGAGATGCACACATGTTCACTTACCCACCACCAATATATACCATAAACTTACATTTCTCAGTTTTCCTAGAGTAGATAGAGATGTATGAAGTGAACTATTCAATTTATGTAAACTACAATGACATATTTCACACAAATAATGTTTTACCCATGTAGCACTATGCATTTGTTATTCAGCAGTCTGATAGCATGTGTGAAGAAGCTATTATGGAATCTGGATGTCCTGCATAATTATATTATAACAAATAATATATAATATATTATTAATATATTATAATAAATATCGTTTCATAATGTTGCAGTATCTGATTTGACAGAGTTGATTGCAAAGTTGTTAAGCAAGAAATCCACTCCTTTCCATTCAGATTCTGAGTTCCTTTTTCACTCTTTAACTTACTTATTTTTTTTTTTAATATTTCAGTTTTATGGACACTGACATTTTCTTAATGCAAAATTTATAAATTACATAAAAGTGTTTAATTTCTAATCATGACACGAGGCTTCCTTGCTTTAGCATTCCCTCCCTCCATTTCTCTTCTCGTTTCAATCACCTCTCCCCTTTTTTGTACATCTCTCATAAGATAATACCTTATATTTGGAATCTGGTAATCAAGTAATAAATAGGATACTCAGAAGTACTTATTATGAATCCCAGCAGAGTGTAATTAGGTAAGGGCTATCATCGAGCAGATACTTAAAGTAACATGGCCATTTTAAGTAAATTGACACTTCTGGTTCCTCTGTGTCATATTTAAAGTGCATACTTTATTTTGTTATATAATACAGTTCAGTTTCTTTCCTCTTCTAAACATCACAGTGGAACTGAAGATATTACATGACTGTATTAGCCTGAACTTTGATAAGCTCATGGGGAGTAAGCTTGAAGGTTTTCATTTACAAAACAAGGACATTCCACCAGCAAGGAGTACTTTTTCTGTTCTACTTTTTTATTTTTTCATTCAGTCTGCACATCTGCTCTCCCTTTTCCCATTTATATATTAAATTATTTCAAGCTGTTGTTTCTTTGAAAACATTTTAATTAGTAGAGAAATAAACAGAGTATTCCTAGTATACTGCCCTTCTTATTATGGTTAGAATAATGAATATTGATGAACTTATGGACTCTGTGAATGTTATTCATAGCCACGAGTTTCGCACTTGATGTCTGATTTTAATAACTGGCTTAGTTTCTGGTGTCATCCTAAAGGGGTGCAATATTTGTCAACATGGAAGGAGATGGTCAACAGACCACGCTGCTTTGCCAAAGATGGTCTGCACCTCTCCCCTCTAGGCTTTCAAATATTAGCTAAAACATTGTCCTCCCCCGATAGTGCCTACTGAACATATTTCCGATATAGCAAATCAAAACCAAGAAAATATAAAGGTGTTACTGCTCAATGCTGGGAGTCTAAACAAAAAATTCCACTTCCTATAAACACTCTTCACCCTAGAAAATGCTGACATCTGTTCAGTCACTGAGGCATGGTTTAAAGCTGCGGAGAGCATACTGACATTGCCAAGTTATAATGCCTTCCACACATTTCGACCAACTAATACACAGACAGGGTCTAAAGGTGGAGATGTCTCAATTTGCATCAAAAATAAATATACCACAAGGATGAGCAAGCAGGACACACTTGAGCTTCTCCAAGTCCAAGTCACCATAGGAATAATCCAGTATCACTTCCTTGCAAGCTATAGGTCCCCCTCTATGACCCAGTAAATCCATACTATGTATTTTAAATTTATTGGAAGCAATCACCATCCAACCCAATACCATATTCATGGACAACTTTAGCTACCTCACTATTAAATGGGAATCACATATGACACCAGACGTACAGGTGCAGAGATTCCCAGATTTTGTGAGCACAAACTACCTGTACCAGATTGTCAGTACACTGACCAGGGGTGCAACCATACTAGATTTGGTCCTCACTAATATGGGAAAGTGCTGCACACACTCTAGTATAATGTCTTCTCTAGTAAGGTCAGACCAGAAAATGGTCTCCTTTGAAGTAAAAATTAAACCTGGAACCCCAGCTAATCCTGGAATATTCAGCAACTACCCTAAGGCTAACTTCCTACTATTAAGTGATAACCTAGCAAAATTTCAAGCCCCCATAAACTCTGAGAACACTTCTGCTGATGCAGAACTGTTCACAGAAACCTATAACAACATGTTAATAGCTGCACAGAGGCAGCTGTACCCACCAGGAAGAAGTACAGAACTAACTCAAAATACAAGGCACCCTGATGGAATCACATCAATAGGTTGCATAACAGAAGGAAGAAAATTATGTCAAAAATTAGGAGGTGCAGCACCCAGTAAGATAAAGGCACTGTCATAAAATTAAACAAACATCTTAGAGAACAAATAAAGTCTACCAAAGCCAAATGTGAGGCAAATTTGGCCTCCCAGGCCAAGGACAACCACAAGGCATTCTGCAACCTCAAAGGCAATACACAATTGTGTGCAGAGCTCATTGTAAATGAAGCCACCTATACTGAGTCAGAAGATATAGCCAACCTGCTGGCTGAAAAATTCATCTCCAACTTTCCCCCTCTTTCCCCCATAATCTTCCCTCATGAAGTACTATTAAATATAACTCTCCCTGCTATCACCAGAAAATAGGCCCTTAATGCTGTGTCTAAGGCCATGAGCACTGCATCAATGGGCTCAGACAATATCCCAGGATGCCTTCTAAATGGTATGAAATGTGATCTATCAGGCTCACTGAAATTGCTATTTAACTGTAGTCTTCAAACAAGTTTTATGTCTCATGAATGGGGAAAAGCAACAGTCAACCCTCTGCACAGAGGTGGGCCATCTACTGACCCTGGAAACTACAGACCCATAAGTCTCACTAGTGTCATATGTAAAGACACGGAGAGAATTATCATGGAAATGATCAGTAATGACATAGGAAATCCCCAGACACTGGATGCACCCCAATTTGGTTTCATCAAGGGCAGGTCATGCCTACTCAACCTGATGGACTTCTTTGAAAAGGTCATCAAAACAATGGATGAGGGCAAATTGGTTCACAATTACTACCTTGACCTGGCCAAGGCATTTGACACAATACACCACTCAGGCATTGTTGACAAACTCAAGAGGTTGGGTACAAACCCTTATGTGACCTGGTGGATAGCCATCTGGCTCACAAAACAGAACTCAGGAAGTTAGAATTGGGAAGTCCAACTCTACAAAGAGGCCAATCACAAGTGTACACACCCCTATTAAAATGCCAGGTTTTGTGATAAAAAAAAAATGAGACCACAATAAATCATTTCAAAACTATTCCCACCTTTAATGTGACCTATAACCTGTACAATTCAACTGAAAAACAAACAAATCTGTTAGTGGAAAAATATAAAAAATAAAAAATGTACAATAAGCTGGTTGCATAAGTGTGCACATCCTTAAACTAATACTTTGTTGAAGAACCTTTTGCTTTAATTACAGCATTCAGCCTTCTTGGGTACACACCTACCATCAATTAAAGAGACTCTGATTAACCCCAAATAAAGTTCAGCTGTCCTAGAAGGATTTTCCTGATATTTACTCAGTTGCCTGCTACAGCAAAAAACCTTGGTTCGCAGAGAGCTTACAAAGCATCAGAGGGATCTCATTGTTGAAAGGTATTAGTCAGGAGAAGGATGCAAAAAAATGTCCACAGCATTGGATATACCATGGAACACAGTGAAGACAGTCATCAAAAAGTGGAAAAAATATGGGACAACAGTGACGTTGCAAAGAACCGGACTTCCCTCCAAAATTGATGAAAAGACAAGATGAAAACAGGTCAGGGAGGCTGCAAAGAGACTTACAACAACACTGAAGCAGCTGCAGGAATTTCTGGCAAGTATTGGTTGTGTACTACATGTGACAACAATCTCCCATATTCTCCATATGTCTGGGCTATGGGGTAGGGTTGCAAGACGGAAGCCTTAAAACATCAAGGCCGAGCAAAAATTTGCAAAACAGTACATCAAGTCTCCCAAAATCATGTGGGAAAATGTGATATGGTCTGATGAGACCAAGGCTGAACTTTATGGCCACAATTCCATAAGGTACGTTTGGCGCAAAAACATGTAGCATCACCAAAAGAACACCATCCCCCACGGTGAAGCATGGTGGTGGCAATATCATGCTTTGGGGTTGCTTTTCTTCAGCTGGAACTGAGGCTTTAGTGAAGGTGGAGGGAATTATGAACAGTTCCAAATACCAGTCACTTTTGACCCAAAATCTTCGGGTGTCTTCTAGAAAGCTAAGATGAAGAGGAATTTCATGTTTCAACACGAAAATGACTCCAAGCATACATCCAAATCAACAGAAGAATGGCTTCACCAGAAGAAAATTAAAGTTTTGGAATGGCCCAGCCAGAGTCCAGACCTAAATCCAATTGAAAATCTGTGGGGTGACCTGAAGAAGGCTTTACACAAGAGATGCCCTCGCAATCTGACAGATTTGGAATGCTTTTGCAAGGAAGAGTGGGCAAATATTGCCAAGTCAAGATGTGCCATGCTGATAGACTCCTACCCAAGAAGACTGAATGCTGTAATTAAATTAAAAGGTGCTTCAACAAAGTATTAGTTTAAGGGTGTGCACACTTATGCAACCAACTTGTTTTTTTTTATTTTTTATAATTTTTCCCCTAACAGATTTGTTTGTTTTTCAATTGAATTGTACAGGTTATAGGTCACATTAAAGGTGGGAAAAGTTTTGAAATGATTTATTGTGGTCTTATTTTTTATATCACAAAAACCTTGCATTTTAAAAGGGGTGGGCAAACTTTTTATATTCACTGTATATATTTATATATATATATATATATATATATATATATATATATATATATATATATATATATATATACAGTGGATATATTTATATATATATTTATTTATGTTTGATGACCAGGGAAGTCCACTGGGCCAAGGACATAGTTCATAAAGCTAATTAAACATTTACAGATAAGCTCCATTATATTTGCAATTGGCTTGTCACAATGTTACAAAAATGAAAGGACATAATTCAATACAAAAATTTCAACAGTTACATAAAGTGAATATTTTTGTTATAAACTCAATTCTAGGTTTAACATTTCAAAATATATAGCTACTAGCCATTAGTAGGTTAGGAAAATATTATGCATGGAGAGGGTAATAGTATATTTGAGATTGGAGAGTATAGTACAATAGATATTTAAGAGAAAATTAGTTTTTAGTAATGGAGGGATTGTTTTGGGTGGGGTGAAGTAATAGTAGAGGTAGATGGATGAGTCAGTGCAAGGTGGAATGGGGATGTTAAGTTGGAGTGTGGCAAGGGCATTCTCATTTGGAAGAAAGATGAGAGAGTAGCTGAGATTTGAAATTTGTATGGTTAGGTAGGTTGCGTAGGTGTGTGGGGAGAGAGTTCCATTGTTTAGCTAAGGAGTGGGACAGCAGTAGATGTCCAGGAGGTCGTGCAGGTTTGTGGACCTGAAGGAGATTTTGTTTTTTGGATCTGAGTGAGCAGTTGGGAATGTAAGGTTTTAAGGAAGTAGTGAGAGCTGGGCAGTTGGCAGTGTTTAAAGATGAGCTTGTGGGCAATGGTGAGTTGTAGGTAACTGAGGTAGTTGGGTAGTTCAAGCCAGTTGAGGGTGAGGAGGGAGTGGCAGTGGTGGGATGATTTTTTTTATTGGCTGCAAATTTGGAGATCTTGTGGTAGCAGGATTCAAGTTTGGACCGAAGCCCAAGATGGAGATTGGTGAAAAGAGAGGCACCATAGATAAGGGAAGGGAGTAGGAAGGTGGATGCAAGAGTTTGACGGGTGGAGGGGCTTAGGAAGTGGTTGTGCCTGTATAGGAGACCTAACATTTGGTGGATTTTCTTGATTATAGAGTGGATGTGGGTGTCAAATGTTAGTTCTTCATCAATAATGATGCCAAGAAACTTGGTGTTGGGAACAATTTCAAGGGCGGTGTTGTATGGTGAATGTGGATTTGTCAATGGAATTTTTGGTAGGGGAAAAAAGAATAGTTTTGTTTTATTTGCATTTAGTGCCAGATGGTTAGACTGCATCCAGGTTTTTGTTTTGGAGAAGGCTAGTTGGGTTTTTCTTAGGAGCTTGGAGGGAGACAAGGCTGACCAGATCATTGCTGAGTCATCTGCATACTGGATAATAGATGAGTCTGGGATGGATTTGTGAAAGTTGTTAATGAATAGGTTGAAGAGAAGAGGGCCAAGAACAGAACCTTGTGGGACACCTGTGGGTGTGGAAAGGAAGGGGAAGGTTGAAGTTTTCCATGGGACAGCTTGTTGGCAGTTGGACAAGTAGCTGGAAAACCGGGCAATGGAGGTGGGAGAGAGGTGTAGGCTGGACAGTTGGGATATAAGTAGAGTGTGTGAGATGGTGTCAAAGGCCTTTGACAGATCTAGGAATAGTGTGGGTGCAAACTTGCCTGAGTCGTGTTCAAGGTTTATGGTTTCAAGAAAGAAAAGAAGGGCAGTCATGGTGCTGTGGCCAAGGTGGAAGCCGTGTTGGATTGGGTATATATATATATATATATATATATGTGTGTGTGTGTGTGTATGTTTATCATCGTAACACCACTAGCACAAAGTACAAACAAGCAGAGTACAAAAAAAAAACAAACTTAAGAAACTTTTGCTATTTTGGAAGGAATATAGACGCTAGACTGTTCTTGGTGATTGTTCAGTCTTTTATTCATTTAAATCACATTTTGAGCACTTTCATTCGTTGTAAAGTTTTCAGTTGAACTGCATCAGAAAATAACTTAAGGTGAACCTAGGCTTATTATTTAACTTGTGTGGTGAACCTGGGATGGGTTAAGGAGTTCCCTAATCTATGAACCTAGGCTTAATGTTTGACTGGTGTGGCGAGTGGGGGATGGGTTAAGGAATTACCTAATCCATTTCAGGACACTGGAAATGCTTAGGTTATCATTTAGACCTGGGGGTGTGTCTGCTCACAATTGTATCTGTCTATATTTTATATATATATATATATATATATATATATATATATATATATACATATATATATATATATATATATATATATGTGTGTGTGTGTGTGTGTGTGTGTGTGTATGTATACTTAGAAACTACCTAGACCAATACCACTTCCATTAACATACATAGTTTACATACAAAAAAAGAAGTGGTTTGGGCATACCAGAAAACAGCTCACTAATACAATAATGTATTAAAATAAAAGTTCAACACAAGCACTTTCGCCCTGCTACAATGCAGGGCTTTATCAAGTGAATAAAACACACACAGTTTCAATCTCTTAAGTACCCTATTTCTTAAAACAGGCACCAAACCATCTTAAAGGTACATAGACTGAAAACACTACATAGTTAAAAGACAATTCACATTTTTCCCTCAGTGTAAGAAAAGCAATAAAACAACTTAAAAAAACAACATAAAACATTGCTTAAATGTTAACATATGATCACAATATGTCCCTATTTTAAAGTCTACTGGCCTTTTTTATTAAATATGGCTTAATAGAAATATGGTCATTCAGACCTGAGAGGTTCATAACATTAAGTTTTACCTGCCAGTGGGTTTCCCTACAACTGTGCCAGTTCTCCCAGTTGCCCCCCCTAGGGTCCATACAGACCTGCTCCAAAATTCCAAATAAAAATCCTGTACATAGTTTGACAAATAATAGCCATAAATCCACAGTTCATACATACAACCGATGAAAAAATATCACTTCCCATTGAAGAAGACTTCTCAGCACTCTGATGTAATGTATGCCACAGCTCTGAAAGGATCTCTACAGTCCACCTTTTTCTCCTTGAATATTTGTGCTCTTGGTTTAATGGATAGTCACTCATTTGCCTACTTTTTCGACCAAATTAGTACTTGTTTCACATGCACACATGCACACACACACATTTCTATCTATATATTTACACACACACACACACACACACACACACACACACACACACACACACACACACACACACACACACACACAAAAACTATACATTACGCTACTGTAAAATACCTGAAAAATAATAGATGTTATTCAAATCCATAAAGATCTCTAGAATTCAATCAGGTATTCATACATTCTCTGTAAGCACATATGATATCTTAAAATGGACATCCTTAATTCATTCTGGTAATTCAAAGTTGAGAACTGAGACAAGGAAATTATAGAAAAAGAGAAACGCCCTTTTTCTTATTTCCCTTATAAAGTAATTCATCTGCTGCCTGGTGACTCGGGTTATTTGTTGGAGATGTTCTCATATGGTAAAAATGACCATTTGCTCCACATGGCTTAAGTTACTTGTTGGAGATATTCTGATACAGTGAAAGAAACTTGGAGTAGTTATTTTGAATATTCCTCACTGAACGTTTTCTGATGACAAACTCAACATCTTATAGTCAGATAATATGGTTGTACATAAGGAAGTTATACTTTTAATGTCCTAATCACAGAACCTGTTAATAATAGTCAATATCCATTGCTTTGGATCTTACTGGCAGCTGCAAGGAAATGTATTACTAGGGTATGAACAAAGATGAAATGGCTAACATCATACTAACACTGCACTTCTAACCTTTATAGATACTGTTAATAGAGCAAGGGATAATGGCAAACTAGTCTCCTTATTTCTAGACTTGGCTAAAGTCTTTGGCACAGTTTTGTTCACAGCAAACTTCTACTAGAAAGGTCTTCTCTAGGTCTATCTCAGCCCACCCTTCTATGGTACAAAAGGTAATTGTTCAATAGGTATCAGTCAGTAAAATGACACCACCATTTCTTCATACCTCCCAGTCACCCCTGGTGTACCACAAGGCTCTGTTTTTGGTCCCCTCTTCTTTAACATTCGTAACAACACCCTCCACACATGTACACAACAGGCCTCCCTAATGCAATATGCTGATGACTCCACACTCATATGCACATCAGACAACCTGGCACATCTCCAAAAAAATATTCAAGCAGCTTTAGCAGCCTCTGAAATATAGCTTTGTAACTCACAGCTCATGCTTAGCTCCCCCCAATGCAAACTACATTTTTTGTCCAAATACCTCTCTCATGAAAAAAATGTAAAATCAACTCTACAGCTATTGAAGTCACTTCTCATGGCAAATAATTAGGGATGATAGTGCACGATAATCTTAAACTCAACCTGCACATATTAAATAGCATAAAAAAATCATAATTTATAGAGCAAAAAACTTTCTCACCAACACAAAAAAACTACACTTGCTACTACTTACCTTCTATCACTAGTTTGTGGTGCTCCCATCCTTACCAACATCCAGTCATCACAAAAAAAAATCTTGAACAATGCTATAATAAAGTGCTAAATTTGTAGCAAATACCCCTTTCAGAACCCACCACTGCATAGCACCAAAACCACTAAATTTATTAGAATTACCCTGTCATCTAACATATACACATCTTCTTATCACCTATAAAATTATGCAGCATCCATCTGCTTGTTCGGCACTAAATACAGCAATATACATATATGCTTCCACGCAGTCATTATGATCCAATGACCAAAAACTTTTCTCAGTCCACAAACCTATCAAATCTTTTGGGCATGGTCTGTTCTCATAGCATGTTGCTAAGGCCTGGAACTGCTTACCTGAATCCATCAGGTCAATACCCTCCCAACAGTACTTTTAGAAAACATTCTGAAAGACTTCTTTGTCAAAATCTGGCTCTGTTCTTGCTCAACCTAAGGATAAAGTTTATTCCTAAATATGAACAAGTTCTTCTTCATGCCTTATAGTTCCTCACTTCCCCTTTTCACTCACTTCCTAACATCAGTCAATTTCTCTCCCTGATTCTCTAGCTAAATATGCCATAACCCTTTTTTCTCCCACTTCATATTGTAGTTCCTATATGTATTACACTAACTTACCTTTAACTTCTAAAACTGACTAAAATTTCTCTAATAATCAAATCATTGTATTATGAGTTGCATCTGTTTTAACCAATAATGTCAAATTTTGTCTAATTTGCTATAATTATTTAAAATGTATATGTTTTTCTATTATTTTTGAAACTTGTAAAATGTTTTTGTAATAATTTGAAGCTTTTCTGCCTAGACACCTACCCAGCCAGACTTTCCTGGTAATTAAATGCTAATAACTAAAAAATCAATTGTATAGTTATGAAATTCATACTTACTACTATTATATATATATATATATATATATATATATATATATATATATATATATATATATATATATATATATATATATATATATATATATATATATATATATTTATATATATATATATATATATATATATATATACATTTGAAACTGGGAAGTATAAGTAGTAGTCTAAAATGTGAATTATAAATTCTTATTTAAGTTCACTGAATTCTTAGAAAAACTTTTACAATAAACTGATGCCAATATAAAAAGAAAAAAGTGAAAAAAAAGTTCCCCGGGATTCAACAAGCTCTGCATGGAAAGCAGGAATAGTGCAAGAGCTGCTGCAGGCAACATGGCCGATGAGCAATCCAGGAACAAGCTGCCAGGATGTGCACGAATGCTCCTACATTATTCCTGCATTGACACCACTACTATATGCTAATTACCCCATTTGCTGGTGAAAACCATGCAAATGAGGTGAATTAGCGATCCAGGAAGCAGGCAGGCATCTGTGCAGGAATAGTGTAACCTGCAGAAATGTATTCGGTTACTAACCGAATACATTTCTGCAAATTATAAAACTGAGGCATGACAGCTCCAAAGGTATTCAATGTAGTAGGCATGCCAAAGGCCAAATATATGGCCATTGGCATGGGAAATAGTGGCAAAATTATAAAAAATAACATTATTTTTTTGGACGATTTCGGCTCTTTAAGCATAGGGCAGTGGTGCCCAAACAGGATCGGCCTGAAAACAAGAAAAAAAGTTGGAAATAAGCTTTTAAACTGAAATCAGCATTTTGGATAGTCAATGGCATGCATAAGACAACAATACCAGGGAACAATGGTTGCTAAGGGGGAAGGCTCAGTGTGAGTGTGGTAATTATGAATTAGCATTCTGTTTTATGCAAATAAGGGGACTGATACTGAATCACAGAATTCCCCTCAGTGTTAGCTTGTACCCAACCGTGTAGGTGCAGCAACACCATGGTATAAGTATAAGAGATAAATGACCTTATAAGGGGGAGTGTTATGCATGATGTAAGCTTATTTGAGCTCTGTGGCCTGTGTTTGCCCTTAGCTAAGCACAGCTAAGGAGGTGTGTCTGAGGATGCCTAGCAGTGTTTACATTGCCTAAATGGGTGTGCGCGCTGCACACCGGGTTTTAAACAAAAAAAAACAAAAAAACAAAAAAACACAGGAAATAGCAGCTCTGTTCACATCTGAGCACTTGGGGCTTAAACGAGAAGGCAGTGGGGAAGGGAAAACAGCAGTAGGAAGGCAATCAAGGTGAACTAGCACAGCTGGCAGGTAAAATGTATCAGAATCAGACAATTAAAGAGGCAGCAGCCCAGCCCAGCACACTACTATAAACTATGCAAACACCTTTCTCTCTGGTTTTCCCACAAACTCTACACCACCAGTGTTCACAGACAGGGAAATTTTACCTGACAAAACTAACAAAATGTTAGGGGCTGCTGTTGCTGTCCTACATCAATATGTGGAAGGGACTGAGGGTGATGAGGATGTGAAAGCTGATGACCATCCCACAGAGGAGAAGGAGAAGAGTGTACAGACCCAGGGCAACCTACCAGGGGCTACATAAGCTGGAGATAGTGGAGCACTATAGGGTGAATAGGGACATTCTACAGCAAACTGTTGAGCTGTGCCGACCACGCCTCACACACACAGAAGCAACAAAGAGGAACCCATCCGAGTGGATACCAAGGTATGTGTAGGCTTAAGAATACTAGCACAGGTACATTCCAAAGGCCAAGTGGGGACATCATGGGGATCTCACAGGCATCAGCATCCAGGGTATTCAGCCAGTTTCTGGATGCCATGTCAGCACATGCCAGCGAGCACATATGTTTCCTCAACACCCGTGAGGCATTGATTAGCAATATGCTTCTCTTCCACTAAATAGCAGAATACCCTGAGGTAGTGGGTGCTATAGACTGCATGCACATACACATCAAAGCACCACCCAGTGAGCGGGTATGGTCTACATAAACCACAAGGGCTTCCTCTCCATCAACTGCCAGGTCATGTGCAATGCCCAGGGCATTATCATGAATGTTTGTGCTGGCAGCCCTGGAAGCTATCATGACTCCCACATCTGGCATATGAAAAGCTGTACCAGACATTTTCCAGTGGGGACATCCCATATGGCCACCTAGTGGGGGATGTTGGTTACGCACTGGACCGTGGCTGATGACACCCTTCAGAAATCCACACACACACTCGAACAAGAACTCCATAATGAGGCACACGCACAAACAAGAATCATAATAGAGTGTGTTTTGGGATGCTCAAGTCATGGTTCCGCTGCCTGGACATATCTGATGGACCCTTGCAGTACTCTCCAGCTACATGTACAAAAATGTTCATAGTATGTGCCATGCTACACAATATGATCCTGTGGAAACAGATCCAGCAGGAACAGCATAGGGTGAGGCCACACAGCTCACCCAACATTGCCAAGGCCATCACAGGCACAGAGGGACTCGGAGGAGGAACAACCTGAGCCTGCTCATGTAGGCAGAAGGAGGTGTGCCCAGTATGCCCAGGCTTAGGCAAGGAGACAATGCATAGCACATACACTGACATGGTAGCGACCCAGGGAATGACACCTCTCTCTGACTATCACATACAGTAAAAGGGATGCCAAACATGACACTACCTGTGCTTTACCATGTATAGGGAGTGTACTATGTGCATCCAACATAGTCAGCCCTCCAGCACCGTCCTCAATACTGGCAGAGCCACAAGGTAAGTCACTCTTCCTATCAATTGCTGAATGGAGTAGTATGTTCTGCTAGTTGTATCTCTGGTATGGATGTGAGCATGCAAAGGCATTGGGTGGCTGAATGGGATGGCAACAGATAGTGGACAGCATGAAATCCATAACAAATACTGGTGTCAACAAAGTAGGCAGTACTAGACAATATAACAAATCCCACTGCAAAACATGTAGTGGCCCAAATGTGTGTCCATAGGACACACACATGCATGGCAGTGAGGCTCACATACCCAACACCAGCCTCAGCCAGCAGGACAGGTGTAGATAACCATAAAAAAAGGCTGTGTTAAGGCCTCCAATTGATGGCAATGGTGAACAGCCCCTCCTCCAGATCTACACAGACAGACTACAACAAGTCTAGAAGTTGTATGTTAGTTCTGAAGGGTAAGAAGTCTGAAACTGAAATGTAGGTCAATAAAACCTAAGATCTGTACTCTATTGATATGCCTCTAGTCTGCATGATAGGTCAGAATACAAAACAAAATAGAAGCCAACAGAGTACCTGAAATACCAGTACAGTCATAGCAAATGTTTAAAGTCATCATGTGTGCCCCCCCCCCCACAATCCTATGTAGAAATGCAGTAACATGTACATGTGTGTTTAATAACAGTGGAGCACAGATTACCTGAGCTGGCCCAATATACAGGATGGATTGCTGCATGTGTACAATATGCAGTGGTCCATGTGTTAGGTTGTTGTGTGTTCAATATTGCCTGGAAGTGGTCAGCATGTGGGCATGGAGGGTTGTGTCTCAGTGGTCTATGGCCAGTACTGTTGATGACAGGGCCATGTTCCGACAACTGCAGTGCCAAACACAATGCATCTCAGCAATACCTATGTCAGCAGTCGTCCATACTCAATGTCCAGATGTCAATATCTGTCACTGTCTGAAAGATAGACATGCCATGAATACAAGCCCAGACATACACACAGTACACAGATGGAAGTACCCTAGACAGAGTGTATAAAATGTAACTGTCAACTGCAAACATATTTGGAATTGTACATACAGATTAGCATCACATTAGTTGTCTGTGAAGTATGGAATACTGATGTAGTCTGGCCAATCAGTGGCAGACCACAAAAGGCACAGTTATGAAGTAATGAGAGACTGCCTATGTCCCCGTACAAGACAGCATAAGGGGAATGTCCCAGGTATATCTGTAAGTAATTTGCAATAAACTTCCATATCACACATGCACTCAGCTCACCCCACCATCAGCCACAGGTTTATCACAGGTCATATTATTATTCCCTGCTGTTGGGAATGAGTACAGTATGACCCCCACTTCTGTATGGGAATACCCACAGAATGCAGCATGCTGAAGAGATGTTCCATGCAGGTCTGTCCCTAGCTGTAAGCAGAACCCTGCCAGCATCCAGACCAGTGGATTAATATGGACAGGAACTATTGCCACTAACACCTCACACACTTACCCTGTCACCGCAGGGGAATCCAGTGGCTCGCAGCCTGGGAATGTAGGAGTGACAAAATGCACTGGCCTGCTACAGATAGCCTGCATCACTACAAAATGACCTACAGTCCTCTGTCAAAGGCCTGTGCCTCACCCATACTGCCAATGTATGGTATCTCATGGGGTCCCAACTAACAACATAACACAGTCAACAGAACACAAATGCAAGGCCATGTTGACAAATCCCAGTAGCATGCCCAGCATGTCCTACTGCATGAACTGTGGACCAACCCCTAAATACTGCTGGGATGAAGGGGCAACTATAGGGATACTTCTCAGATATCACTCGCATAATGTTAGAAAGAGGATAGAATAACAGAGTGGAGGGGGTGTAGTAGCATGGGTGTCATGGAGTGTGTGAAGTCTGAAACTCTGATGAGTGCCCATACTACCCTGCTTGCAAATCCAGTAATGGGTGGCTAAAACCTGCTCATAAACCACAATGTGAAGGGGAACTGACCAGATATAGGAGCCCTGCCTCTGGGTAACCTGGGTGAATCTGTACAGCTGAGAGGTATGGAGACAGCAGGATATGGCCATTCTGTTATATAGATAGACGTAAAACCAGGGGATCCTGAGCCACCACAGTACCAAGGTGCTGGACCATTTACACAGACCCATCATCAGGTGTCTGCAGCTACTCCTCCAGAATGGCATGAGTGTGCAAGAATATGTAGGCTGCAGACCGCAATACTGGACACAGCTTCATTCATCTTGTATTTCCCAGGAAAGAACTGTGAGCAAATAAGTATATCTGTCAGTAGTTGATAACATAATACATCACAGTATAAAACGTTACATATGTCTGAATATGTCTCCTAACACCAACCATGTAACACAAGCAGCACAGACACAATAGTTACAGTATCCCACTATCTGTCACCCATTGTGACTCCATATTGTCAACCTATCTACAGATATCCTGCAGAAGCAGGTTGCTAGCTATAGGTATAGAGCACCAAACCCTGGACTGGAGTACAACCTACCTGGAATGGATTCATACACTCAATACAGAAGGTCATACTGGGCATGCTCCTACACTTAGAGAAATGAAGCCCATGTCTGACAACACAGTGGACTATACATATCTGTCAGTCGCAGATGTCTGTGCACACACACCATATTGTACACCATTCATGCTTTGCACACACATTGGATAGGAATACTCACACATATCCAAGGCTAACAAACTATAATATGTCAAACATACACACACAGAGATGTGGGGAAGAGAGAGACAGATAGTGACAGAGAGATTTCCATCATGAGGCATGTCCCACCCACCACACATCCAATTGGCCAATATCACATGATGTGCTGATGTCAATCACTGTAGACATTGCTTTTGGTAGCCCTCATCCCTATAGTGTCTGTGGTGCTTGTGATAACTGTGTAACATGATAGTACAAATCAGTATTCATCTAGCATTTGTATACCCAGTCCTGTCAAATGTAAAGTTGTGTGTGACTGAGTGTGTGTGTGTTTCCAGAGGAATTGTTTATGGTCCATTCACACACACACTGCACTTCCCATTGCCCATGTTAGCACTCCTGCTGATGTCAGTCACCTTGAAATAACCCTCTAGCCAAGTCTCAACCCTATAAGCTGAATGGCGCTTGTGATATGTGTGTAATACTGTAGCATAGAAAACTAGTTAGGTAGGAGTTTTAATCCCAGACATGACAACTGTGAAACTGTGTGTGTGTGTGTGTGTGTGTGTGTGTGTGTGTGTGTGTGTGTGTGTGTGTGTGTGTGTGTTGAGATGAATGATTTTGAGGCCATTCACAGTCACTACACCTCCCATTGCCCTACTTTAGCATGTCTGCTGATGTCAGTCACCTTGAAATAACCCTTTGGACAAATACCAGCCCCAGGAGCTCTGTGGTGCTTGTGATAACTGTGTAATGCTATAGTGTAGTATACAAGTTAGGTAGGAGTTCTAATCCCAGACATGGCAACTGTGAAACTCTGTGTGTGTGTGTGTGTGTGTGTGTGTGTGTGTGTGTGTGTGTGTGTGTGTGTGTGTGTGTGTTTGTGTATGTATGAATGATTTTGAGGCCATTCACAGTCAATACACCTCCTACTTCCCTACTTTAGCATGCCTGCTGATGTCAGTCACCTTGAAATAACCCTTTGGACAAGTGCCAGCACCTTAAGCTCCATGGCACTTGCAATAACTGCGTAATACTATAGTGTAGCATACTAGTTAGGTAGGAGTTCTAATCACAGACATGGCAACTGTGAAATTATGTGCGTTTGTGTGAGAGAGTGTGTGTATCTTTGATTATACTTGATTTTATGGACATTCACACGTACTACTCTCCCCTTACTCCTTCTTTAGCACTGCTGCTGATGTTACTCACCTTCAAAGATACCTGTGGAGAGCTCTCCAACATATAAGCTCTGTGGCACTTGAAATAACTGTGTAATACTATAGTGTAGCATACTAGTTAGGTAAGAGTTCTAATCCCAGAGATTGCACCTGTGAAACTGTGTGTGTTTGTGTGAGAGAGTGTGCGTGTCTTTGATGATACCTGATTTTATGGACACTCACACTTACTACTCTCCCCTTACCCCTCCTTTAGCACTGCTGCTGATGCCAATCACCTTCAAAGATACCTGTGGAGAGGTCTCCAGCATATAAGCTCCATGGTGCTTGCAATAACTGCATAATACTATAGTGTAGAATACTAGTTAGGTAGGAGTTCTAATCCTGGAGATGGCAATTATGTGTTTGTGTGAGAGAGTGTGTGTGTGTGTGTCTTTGATGATACCTGATTTTATGGACACTTACTACTCTCCCCTTACCCCTCCTTTAGCACTGCTGCTGATGTTAGTCACCTTCAAAGATACCTTGGCACAATTCTCCAACATGTAAGCGCCATAGTGCGTGCCATAAATGTGGAACAATGTAGAATCAGTAATTACATAGGTATGGGTTTGAATCTCATCTGTGGCAAGTGTTTGTGTGTGTGTATATAGATTTTGGCCCCATTTACACCCAGTACACATCTCAGAGCCTGACTTTAGCAGTCCTGCAGATATCATCCACCTTAGAAGTACCTGTTGTCAACCCTAAACCATGTAAGGTCAGTGGTGCATATGGTAAATGCGTAACATAATGGTCTGTAAAGATTGTTAGATAGAGGTTTGAACCTCATCCCTGGCAAATGTAAAGGTGTGTGTGTAGGGTAAAATTATTTTTGGGATCTCTCACCCACTACATCACCCATTGCCAGTATTTACAAGGGCTGGGGATGTTCCTCACCTTAGAAGTACCTTGGGACAATATCCATCCTATAAGCTCCGTGACGCATACGATAAATGTGGTACACTATAGTAGCAATACATAGCTAGGTAGGGGTTTGAATCTCAGTAATGGCAAGTGTGTGTGTGTGTGTGTGTGTGTGTGTGTGTGTGTGTGTGTGTGTGTGTGTGTGTGTGTGTCATCAGTATTCTGTGTGGAGGTTGCTGGATTGTGCAATAACAGGATCCATTGTGTGGTGGGTTTTGCTAAATTATTATGTTGAGGACCTAGTATATGTCACAATGTCCACCTTACAAGGACAACAGATGTCAAACACTGAAGAGGTTGGTGTAGACAATCCATAGCCCTACATGTGACATTATGGATTGGTGAACAATGTAGGCAACCCTTCTATTACTCAGAGAACACTCTCCACCCACGTCTCATACATAAACACACTTGGCTAGGCAACAACCACTATATTGGTAGTTCCCTGCATATTGCCTCACAGATAGTAACCATGGTGTGATAGCAGTGGACTACATGCCTGTTGACCACAACAGTGCCACTGACATCAGAAAGTACTTTGATGTGTTACATCTCCTGTGTGTTATCCAGCAAGTAAAAGGACATGGCACCTTGTTCCATCCCTGCAGTAGGCAAATAAATGTGTACAACGGCCCTTTTGCTATGTTCCCCACTGGACACCTGCAACAACCGTAGAGTCTGCAAATGTAACCCACAAAGGGAATACCATGCCTTATACACATGCCCTGTATGGACAGACACCACTAACTCCACTGAATACCTGTATCATACTGTCAATGTAGGTGCAAGCACAACCTCAGTTACATAGCCAGGTCTCACCAAATGAGGTCAGGAATGCTACATCAGAAGATAACAATCTGTAGTGTCCACACAACATGCCCCCAGAGACCTCAAGTACACTTCCACATGTCAAAGAACATGCATGTGGGACATGTACACAACCCAGACGCTGTCCATGTTATGGAAAATAAATCACATACATGGGAAGCAGTACACATCACTGGCCACCCACAGTAGTAACCCAGATGAGTGGATGGTGAATACAGTACCCATCCCTGGGGACCACTCCTGGGACTACACCCCTGAGCCACACTGGGGACTATTGTCGTGTGGCCTGATGCCAAGGTATTCCCTTTGCCTAGCCTTGTACAGCCTTCAGACCCATTCACCTATTACACAACTGTGAAGCAATGAACCTATGCATCTCAGTACTGGCAAGTGTGTGTGTGTGTGTGTGTGTGTGTGTGTGTGTGTGTGTGTGTGTGTGTGTGTGTGTGTGTGTGTGTGTGTGTGTGTGTGTGTGTGTGTGTGTGTGTGTGTGTGTGTGTGTGTGTGTGGAGATGAATGATTTTGAAGCCATTCACACTCACTACACCTCCCATTGCCCTACTTTAGCATGCCTGCTGATGTCATTCACCTTGAAATAACCCTTTGGCCATGTTTCAGCCCTATAAGCTCTGTGGCACTTGCGATAACTGTGTAATACTGTAGTGTAGCAAACTAGTTAGGAAGGAGTTCTAATCCTGATCCTGCCAACTGTGATAATGTGTGTGTTTCTGTGAGAGAGTGTGTGTGTCTTTCTTGACACCTGATTTTGCGGACATTCACACTTACTACACTTCCGTTACTGCTTCTTTAGCAGTGCTGCTGATGTCACTCAACTTCAAAGATATCGTTGGACAGCTCTCGAACATGTAAGCTCCGTGGCACATGCTATAACTGTGTAACACGGGTAATAGGAATACATAGTCAGGTAGCGGTTTGAAACTCAGTACTGGTAAGTGTGTGTTTATGTGTGTCATCAGTATCCTGTGTGTGTTGGGGTGATAGTGTAATGACAGGATCTATTGCAGTGTGGGTTTTGTTACATCATTATATTGAGGACCTATATGTCCCAATGACCACATTACAAGGCCAACAGTTTTCAAACACTGTAGAGGTTGTTGTAGACAATCCTCAGCCTTAAATGTGTACAGCCATGTACAATTATTATGTGACAGTATGGATTAGTAAACAATATAGGTAACCATTATAATACCCAGATACCACTCTCCACCCATGGATCATACACAAACATGCTTGGCTCTTACTCCATTCCTTTCTTACTTTCTCTCTGTCTCTCTCTCTCTCTCCCTCTCTGCTGGATGTGGAAAAGTGCATCTGTTTTGCATAGGCACCTGCTTGAGTTTTGTAGGTAATGCTCATGATCAGCTGATGGTCTGTGCACGAATTGGAGTCCCCCACTTGCTAACTGTATGTGGAACAGCTGTGGTATCATTCTTCTAGCCAAATGCATGGACAAACACTCCTATGACTAAGCACTTCATGTAGGTGTTGGCCCTTTTCCTTCACTGTGAGCAGGACTTCATATGGTTGACTCATCATCATGGAGGGCAGTTGGAAATACCTCTTACAACATACACTGTGGAGACAGGCCAACAAACAGGAGGGGGATGTTCCAAACATGGGGACAGAATGTAAGTATTGCTGTTCTACATTTGAAGTAATGTTGGTTTAACAGGATTTGTGTGGATATGGCTGTTCTACATGATTTAAAGTCTGGCATGACAGTGTTATGTGGTTGAGGAAACTCTCACCTGTAGGGCTGTCTGCAGACTGGCCAGAGTTTGGAGTCTTAGATGTGGTGTGTTACTCACATATTTCCTATCTTTAGAAATTCAGTAGTATACTCTGATGATTACAGTCAGTACATGGTGATATCCACATGAGTTACTGACTTCATATCCCTCAGAAGAGATATGTCACAACAAACCCTGTTACACCAGGAATTTTCTCAGTTTATCACAGCAATATGTCAATATTGGCCCTGTGTTTGTGCCTCTGTCTCCCAAATCTGTCACCATTTGTCCATATGTCATGTAGTAAGAGGTGCATATGTACAGTATATCATTATTTACTGACATCATACTTGATGACAAGCCAGTGATATATCAGACTGCTAGACATGTTGTGTATAGTAGGCCTTATATTTGAGGACAATACCTGGACATTCTGTTGTAGTATGTACCATAGTAAGGTCTGTGTACGTATGGTGATTGTTGACAGAGTTTCAGTATTGAGTAGCAGAGTATTGTGAATATGTTACTTGGCCTGGGTAAAGACTGTGGTAAATGTCAGTGTTCTTGGTCCTGTTCTATCTGATGTTCCATGCTCCAGTTTCTGGTACCCTATCAGCATATATGTTTGCAGGGCCAGAGTGAGACATGTCCCATACCACAGTCAGGCAACAGACTACACTGTGGATTGGGCCAGTATATGTAGGGTTAGTGTGTGAGTGGCAAATATGAGGATGGTTTTGTTCACACAGTCCATATACTGTACTATTAACTAGGCTTATCATAATGTGACTGTGACTGTGTTGAGATTGGTTGTGGGTGTGCACTTTCATAATGGTGTCTGTTACTCCATGCTGTTACATGCCTGTAGTGCCGGCTATATTTGCAAGTACATGTGTATTCCCTCATAGGAAACTTGGGTCAGTGTTGTGGCAGTCTGCCTGTAGTTTACACAGAGCTTTGTGACATGCCTAGCAGCTGAGTGTATTTACCTAGTTTGATGTTATGTCCAGATATTTGTCAGATGTACTGTTGCCTGGCCACCATATGTGTTGTGTATTTCTGAAAAAGCAGTGGGATGCTGTGAAGATGTATGTCACTAACTAGTGGGAAGTATGTGGGCTTGGGACCTCTGCTGCTCCAGTTAATATGTGTTAGGACAGACAGGAGGGTGTGAATTCATCAACGGTGTGAGCTTATATATTCCAGTATTTGTGTGATATCCTCATTTTCATGGCTGTAAACATCCCCTTTGTCAGGCTTGGCCCACACGTCTTGCACTAAGGAGTTCTGTGTATACCTCTGGACTTACCAGATTGTGTCAGAATGTCCATGTTTATTGGTCATATTTCTGCTGTATTCCACAGGATCATTACTGTGATTTGCGTGGTACTTCACTATGATGATTTTATGATGTCTGTCAGTAACTGATGTTATAGATGTCAGTATCAGAAGTGACTTCCTACACAACATGTCTGCTGACACAACCCCTGTTACTGTAGCAACATTCTACATTTATACCTGCAATACTTACATTACATTCCCTTGCACTAAGAGGTTGTGACTTATGGTGCTGAGGTATGACTCCACTACCTGTGTTTTAAATATATATATATATATATATATATATATATATATGGGTCACCTTCAGATGCCCGACAACGCGTTTCGCCGACACGGAATCCGACGGGACGAAAAGACCGACAACGCAGATGACCGACAAGGTGAGAACCCGACGGACTCGGTAAGTGTGCGATAGAGTGAGGGATTTAGTGTTAGGGAGCGGACAGGTAAGTGTGCGATAGTGAGGGACTGTGGGTTTAGGGGTGGGTTAAGTGAGTTGGGGTGCAGGTAGGGTGAGTGTGCGGTAGTGTCGGACCTTGGGGTTAGGGGTGGGTAAGTGAGTTAGGGTTAGGGTGCAGGTAGGGTAAGCGTGCGGTAGTGTCGGACCTTAGGGTTAGGGTTTGGGTTAGGATAGTGGATATGTTATGTAGTGTACTGTGTTGTTTACGTAGTGTGTTGGTGTAATGGTTTTCGTGTTTTGCATTGTCGGTATTTTTGTTGTCGGTCTTTGGTGTCGGTGATTAGTGTGCCGCCGATTTCGGCATATAAAGGTGATCCATATATATATATATATATATATATATATCTACACACACACACACACACACACACACACATATATATATATATATATATATATATATATATATATATATATATATATATATATATATCCATATACTTGTTATGTGTAAACATGAGTGTTGTATATACCTTCCCAGATGTATCACACCATAGTCATCTGATATGTGTGTATTTAGATATAAAAACATGACGGATTTAACACTATTTTCACTTACAAGTACTAAACAATTGTAGTAGTCAAAGCAGTTGTTCACTACAATTCAGTATGTGTATTGAATGATATATTTGAAAAAACAGACATCTTCACAGCTCCAATGGCTTAGTGGTTAACTGTTGTGACTATAGTGTACAGGGTCCTGGGTTCAAGTCCTGCAAGGGCTGGTTATTTTGTTGATAGGCTGAACAAGGACTGTTGGATACAGAGTGGTTAAGGCAGTTTTGAGCAGCTTAAAGAGGGTTGCACAGGTTTGCACAATGGTAAGTGGTGCTAACATATGGTTAAATGAATAGGCACTTACACTGTGTCAACTTCACTTACCAGTGTGCAAATCTGCTTAGCATTTACATTTAAGCAATGCATAGCTCAGCCCTCGTAACCAGTGATCACATTCCAGTCAGATAAAATAGTAGGGTAATGACATATTTAATAAGTGTATTTAATCCCATGTACATAACATGCTTCTATGTATTGTCATTACAGTAGCAAGGGGTGTGAGTATACTGTTTGGGACTCCTGAGTATACAAGACTAGTACAACAATCTTTTCTCTTTGTATGTGTTTCATACATGGGTAGTATCCCAGGTTATATGCAGTCACACTTGCATGTGTTGTATCATTACATTACTACTTTTAACAGTGCATTTCCAAGTAAGAGTAGATTGTAGATTGTAGTACTGGAACCATACACCCCTGCATGCAAAGCTGGACTCTGAGTATTGACTATCATGTTCTTGGTGTATGAGCTGTATGTTATTAAGTATCTTCTACTGGATATTGACCTGATATGTGGATATTAACTGTAGACTACTATGTGTTTAGGATATGTCATTGAGGGCTGCTGTCATGTAGTTATGGCATACCTATCAGTGTCAGATGTCTATCTGTCAAAACATTCATCCTAATGCATAACATGTTGGCTAGCTGATTTCTGTTTGTTCTGTGTACAGATGTGCAGATGTCAAGTGTCCATCTCGGTTGCTTACAGGCAATCTATGATTGACTGACACTGACATGTCTGCCCAGCTGTGTTATGAATGCCTCAGCTAGGAACCACATCCTGTATGCACCACATGCCTTGGATACCTCAACCAGACTACTACAGTCAACAGAACATACTTGGGTACTGGTCTCTAACCCAGATACTGGCCATGTTATGCAATATATGTTGCATGCATGTCAATTGGAGCTCCTCACTGGCCCTCTGCAAGAGAAAACCACATGACTGGATGTTGAATTTAACTGTCACCCTGGAGATCATTCAAGTAACATCGGTTGATAGATGGCCTGCTGGTACATGTCAGGTGGCATGATACCAGTGTACCCACATGCCCTACTTTTCTCACCTCTCCATGGACATTAGCCTGGTACACACTTAGGAACACCTGGACCTATGGACCCCAATACTGACAAATGTGTCAGTGTGCATTACTGAGAATAACAGTGTCTGTATGTTTCTAAACTTGTAGTTGACAATACCCTCAGGGCCTTCTCACCCACTACAACCCCCATTGCCATACTTAGAAATGGCTGATGCTGTTAATTGACGTTAAATGTACCTTGCTACCCTCTTCACCCTATGGGCTATCTGGAGCTTGCAGTACCGGCATAACACTGTTCTACAAATGGGTAGAGAGGCGTGGGTTACCCTCTGAGTCCTGGCAAGTATGTGTATGTGTGTGAGTGTGCATATTTGTAGGAGACAGCATTCTGAGGCCACATTCACCAAATGCAATAAACCTTGCCATACATTATAAGGGATAGTGATGTTGCCGACATTAGGAGAGCCATGACAAACCCTTACCCTACTATCCCTATGGCATGTGCAATAAATGCATATCCCTGTAGTAGCACTGATTAGATAGACAAGGGGTTGTATTGCAGTCCTGGTCAATGTGTGATTGTGAGTATGTCAGAGCATTATCATGGGTTTCAGTGAGTACAATATCCAATATGGGGTGTGGGTGCTGGGTATACTGTCTTTACACCATGGTACCCCCAGTACATGTCCCAAGGTCCACTGTATGAAGACCACTGTCACCATGAATCATACAGGTAACTGATTACACTATCCAGCCCAATGATGTATGTGCTGTGTGCAAATTCTCTGTAACAGAATGGACTCACTGACAAGGTAGTTGGCAATGCTAAACCCGGGTCTGTCAGATATGTCTATGACTGTATGTATTTGTCAATGTGTATATGACAGTATGTCATAATATGTATTGTTCAATAACACCCAGTACATCCCCCATTACCATACTGTACAAGGTCTGGTGATGTTCTTCAATTAACAGGAAACTCGGGACACACCTCACCCTAAAAGCTCTTTGGTGTTTGCAATGAAAGCCAAACACATTAGTAGCAATAAGTACCTAGGTAGGGGTTCTACTCTCAGTGATACCAAGTAAGTGTGTGTGCATGTGAAGGGATCTACTTCAGTTTGCAGAAAATATATGTCCCAGGAGATCATTTGTCCGAGAACTAACTGGCTAAAGGTAACACTTCAAAGCAATCATCTTGTAGAAATACATTCAAGCAAAACTAGTAGTGGATGTGTACATGCCCTCTTCCCCACTGTACAGCCATACAGGAGTTGGTATATATACATGGGTGTGGTTGTTGTGGCCACAGCCACCCACATTATGGTTATTGTTGTGGGTATCCCCTGCTTAGTGTGCTGTTATACTGTACAGTTTGTGTTAACAGGTTAAGTATGTGTGGTTCTACGCCGCCCCACACCCTCCAAAGTGGGAGGCTGTGCCACCCACACCAGCAGACCTATGTTTATCAACTTCAGGATTGTACTACCTTGGGGAAGAGGACATATACCCTGCCAGTACTATTGTCAATGACATTAAACTGGCAAACTGATTATTTCCTGATGTGATGTTTTGGCAATTTGGTCTGGGTGGAATTACATAGGCCAAAATAAGTTCACTGCAAAATGAAGTACATGCATGTGAACAGTATTTTTTGTGTATTGCATCAACACCAATGTGTGTGTGTGTGTGTGTGTGTGTGTGTGTGTGTGTGTGTGTGTGTGTGTGTGTGTGTGTGTGTGTGTGTGTGTGTGTGTTATTCACAGACATTTAGTGTGTGCCACACAGTACACTTACAATTGTCCACTGCAGAAGAGCTGCTGACATCAGCCACCATGCACTCCCCTGTATACACTTCTCAGACCTATCAGCCACGTGGCACATGCAGTAACTATTATACAGACCTGTTACCTGTGTTCAGCTGTACCCAGGATATGACACAGTCAATGTGTCACCACAGTGCTACACCCCTTGTTGGACAGGACAGCAGACCAACATCCTGCTGACACATAGACACTTATAACAACAGACAGACTACATTATGGAGACCACAATCAGTCAGTGTTAATAACAGCTATAATGCATCATGGCTGGACAGCTACACACCCTGACATGTAAGCATTAATCATTCCAGCTGAAACCATGTTCAACAGCATTACATTGCTAAACCTTAGGATATTCACCCTGTGCATCAGAACCATATCAGCATGTCCCTGCATCGATGGTATGGATGATAGGGATGTAGCACGGGTATCATAATATGCACAGGGGGTTTTGGCAGATTTGCCAGAGACCTAGGCTGAGCTGTTTGGTTTACATCATGTGTGTGGGTTAGAAGGTTCTTTATTAAATGGGCTGTGCAGATGTGGTGTGTGTGTAGGTATGGAGGTGCCCTAGCTGTATTGGTGAAGTGTGTGTGTATGTATGCACACATGTCTGTCATGTGGCTGCCCTATACAGGGGTTTGTTGGACAGCTGCAGACTGTACATGGCAGGGTATACATTTCACTGTCTCTGCCCATGGACATGGGAACTGTTCCTGCCAGGGGTTTCATGGGCACTACCAGGCAGAAGCCCAGATATGTTACTCTCCTCTGATGATGACAGTTGTCCACTGGATCCGCATCCCTTTTGGGACTGACCAGGACAATGCGCACATGGCCTGCTGCATTGTGGTGTGGACAGCACCCTCCCTGCAGTGCTGTTGCTGGTACTGCCACTACGGTTGCTGCCGTGAGTTGTTGCACATCCACGTAGACCTCCACCTGTTGGTGTTGCTGACCTACATCCATGTGGCTACCGCTCTACTCTCACCACATGCTCTACCACAGACACCACACATTCGAGGATTCACACCATCTCACCCAACTGTCTATCCAGGACATCTCCAAAATAACAGTGGGCACCTGCAAAATCAGGGATGTTGTCAAGTACAGCAGAAAGAGTAGCCTTCTTGTGCCTCAGACTCTGTTTGGTGTGACATTCCATACATGCCTTTGCCTCCATGAAGGCCCAAACATGCATCTGGTGACACCTGCTGTGGCACTACTGCTAGGGGCATGATGGCCAGTAGCCCTCCTATGAGCACCCCTGTACATCTGCCTGTGTGGTACATCGCTGGTCATACAGCTATGGCTGCTATGTACAGACGCACTTGCCATAGTCCCCACACTGTCCTGTCCCATGCCACCACCCGCCAACTGTCCCTCATCTATGGCCACTGGTGATGGGGTATGTATGGGCATTGAGACTGTGTGCGGGGATGGGGTGGGTAAAAGTGGGATGTCAACTGATAACACAGCTTCAGCCCCTGACAACACTGCCTTTGCCTTACCATGCCTATCATCATTGTCAAAGTCTGTATGGACACTACCATCAGTTTGCCTGCAGGAGGGACCCTGACCCACCTCGCCACCTGTGAGGGGAAAAAATGTAATTTAAGACCTGTACATTATGGTTTACCTCTACACATACTCTCTCACACACACACACACACACACACACACACACACACACACACACACACACACACACACACTTACAGGTGAGGTGGCACAAAGATATTACACAGACGTCTCATTACCCAACAGTCAACATGCATGACATATGGCACTCAACAGCATGCATTGCAACCATACTCAATCATTTTTACCAACATTATACATCTCTGTGATGCATGAGTTGTGTCATTAGGTGATGCTCCTTCACCCATGTACACAGTATTGCTGTGCACCTTTACAGCACACTGGCATGTACTGTGAACAATACCTGAAGAGTGTACACACCATTGCTGAATGTGTATTTGTGTGGCAGTTATGTTTGCTCTGCTGCTCACAGCCCCTATCTGTTTGACACATACCTGGGATGATATGAGAATTGATGTCAATAGTTAATGCCTGACATCTGATTTGCAGATCTCATCATCAGCAGTGCATGTATGAGCAATAAAATCCGATTACACTGACAACCTTCAAAGCTTAATGTGGATATGAGGAGTGTACACACCCTTGTTGACATGCCAGCCTCTTCAATGGTATGCAATGGGGCCACAATACTGCATGTGTTAACATTACACACACCTGATATGTGACACATGACCTCTGCACTCCATTGCAGTATCAAACAAATGTGCTAGTTGTGCAGATGCTGAATGAGATGCATACAATATGTGGGTTGCATAAGTGTGCACACCTTTACCACAATGATTTGTTGCAGCACCTGTAAAGTGAACTACAGCAGTCACTATTCCTGGAAGGGGTATACTAGTGTGTCCCATCTTCAGTTGCCATTATTTGGTCACTCTTCCCTACAAATGTTCCCCAACTCTGCCGGATTGCAAGGTCAGCTCATGCGCACAGCCCTTGGAGGTCACACAGTGGCTTCCCTATCGCTGTGGAGTCAGGGTTATGTCTGACACAAATCATGACCTTTACTGTGTTCAGATACAGCCATTCATAGCAAGCTTTGGATGTATGCTTCAGTTCACTGTTGTATTTCAGGATGACACCCCTTCCCATCCTCAGCCTTATTGCAGATGCTTGACAACTATGGGCCACACATGAGTGTTATTTTGCAGTGTTTCAAATTCCAAATGCCATGTCTACTGGCATAGTTCCTGCTAAGGAACAGCAAACCTAAAGGTGTACACTGGCACCAGCAAGGTAAAAATGGGGATGGTGGTGTGATGCCCGTGCCCTGGTCCAGCAATCAAGAAGCCTCAATCCTCACCACTAATATCACAGAGGGCATCTCATATATGCGGAAAGGATAACAAATACACACAGTAAAGTGCAATTTCTGTTAAGAGCACACAGAGATCACAGTCAGTCCAGGGATAGTTGCTCCCTTGCTCCCCAGGTCCCCAATAAGACTCCCCACTGGCACAGCTATAGGGTCCAGATCTCAACCTCGCTGGGCAAGCTAAAATCTCCAGCACCCTCTCTGTCCAACCAGTGCTTTATGTCCCTGCCCACGTAGCTGACACACATACACTTTGAGATAAGAGTTTACACAACCACACAGACACTTCTGGGGAAGGCTGTCACAGTTGTGCCCCTTTTACCCAGACTATACGGTAGCACCACTTGCCACCACCAAGCTAATATTTATCAGCTACCCAAATGCCCTTAAAAGGGTGTCCAATTATTACTATGCAATATTATTATCCAGTTGGTAGATGTGACTAAACAGTCAAGCTTATTTGGACTGACTTGGTACAGGATCAATATAAGCATGCAATGTACTCTTAGAGCTTAACTTATCTCTACACAAAACAGCCACACTTAAAAGGTTTTAAAATATTTAATAATAAATAATTAAAACCACAAGACAATATTTTCTGCTACATAGTCAGTGCTAGTCAAGAGTTCAGAGATCACACAGAAATACTTAAAATAATTCAGTAGTACAGTTCTGACATCACAGAAAAACAATTAGTCTAATATTTCTAGTTCTAGCTATTCTTAAAAGAAAACACAAGTCTAAGATAACTTACATGTGAGCAAGAGGCAGTGCTGTGAGTTTGATGATCAAGACAAAAATTCTTAA
Source organism: Protopterus annectens (assembly GCF_019279795.1). Taxonomy (NCBI): domain Eukaryota; kingdom Metazoa; phylum Chordata; order Ceratodontiformes; family Protopteridae; genus Protopterus; species Protopterus annectens. The sequence goes on along the minus strand of NC_056744.1, from coordinate 895,224,484 downwards.
TGCCTTCTGATTCTCTCTGTTTAAATTGCTATTGCAGTTCTGATAAACATTACATCATCTTTTTACACTTTCCTGATGTTCCCAGGCTACACATTAACTGCATTTACATTCTTAGTATCTCCCTTTTGTTATCTTGTAACTGGTCAGGAACAGAGCAATAAAAATACATTTGCATGTTTAAATCTAGCAATTTAACTCTTGATTAAAACAATAGAGAGAATTTCTTCATCTAGACTTTTCGGCACCACTGTCTACTTCAAAGGGTCAACACATGCTTTACTTTGGTCAGCAGAGTGCACTGTTGTCACGTTTATTTCCGGTTCCACATGTAGCAGTATTTCTTTACATTTAAGACAACAAGCCTGTAGTTTACATTCATATTTACAAATGACAGAATTATCTGCAAAATTATATCTAGCTAGGCTGGCAACCTTTATCCTTCTCTACCAGTCTTCACAGGTGGCCTTGAGGTGGAGTGAGGTGTTTCTTGTGCGCCACATGTATCTCTTTGAATACTGTCTGTAGGTTTCAGCCTTGGTCTCATGACACCATTACACATTGCAACACATGCCTTTGGGAGACTTGATGTTATGCATATGCTATCTGTAGAGAGTCCTGGATGATGTTGCCTGTGGAACTACTCTTCCGTCTGATTACCCTAACCCATAGGCCACACTTGTGCAGATTCCAGGCGATTGTTGACACAGGTACTGCACAGGCAGTACTTGCTAGACATTCCTGTAAGTCCTTCAGTGTTGCTGCATGTTTCTGGGCAGCCTCTATGACCGGTTTGCAACATTTGTTGTCATCTGTTTTGCATGGACATCTGTTTATTTTCTACATTAATGTTATCCCATACTTCATACACACATACATGACTGTCTGCACTGTTTTGCATGATATATGCAATAGTGAGGTAAGGCTACTTTTCCCACTCCTGAGTGCTACCTTTTGGATATGGGATCTATTTCATGGTTTGTAAGATGTGTGCAAGTCACGGCTGCCTCTGTTGCAGGTGAGTGGGCAAATGTCATGGATATACTTCTTGGACAGCAGACCATTACTTGGTGTGACATTGAGGCCCTGTACTTGATGAAAGGTCTGTACTCAAGAAGAGTGAATGCTGTCATTACCTCACAAGCTGCTTCCATAATATGTTATTTAGAGTGGGTGCACACATATGCTTCCAGTGTATAAGTTATGTATTCCCCATATTTGTTGTCCTAACATAGGTTTCCATATTACACATTCATTGCTCATGTTAGGATCACATTACAGGTTGTAAAAGGTGTGGAATGTGGTATTGTGATTTGCCGTTGTTTAGATCATGAACAGTTGCCATTGTAATAATGGTGTATGCACTGTTGTAGCCACTGTATAAGGGTAATGTTTCAGACATGTCCCTACTGTAGGCCATTTGTCCCACCATTATGTTCATCTCTGTCCACATATCTTGCACTGACAGGTTGTAGGTATACTGCAGAACTCTTACATACCCTTCAGATATGCAACCATGGTGACCACTGTGATGCAGTGCAGTTAACAGCAACAATAAGTAATACTCAGTACAGTAAGACAGTTGAATGTATGTGCACACCCTAACACTGGTATGTTGTGTAAGCACCTGCTGAGATTATTACAGCATCCAGTTCTCTTGGTTTGTACTGTAACATCATATCACATCTTCACTTGGCAATGGTTGCTCACCTTCCATGAAACAGCTTTGTTTCTTTTTAAATAGAATTTTACAGGTTATGGGTCACATTTGAGGTGCGAAACATTTTGACATGACTTCCTGTGGTCTCATTGGCATACAGTACACAGACCTGGCATTCCAACAGGGGTGTGTACACTTTGATATCCAGTGTATATTGGTGTTGATATAGCTGTTAGGGGTAGGCATGGACAGTGGGTCATAACACAGTTGTACACGTCTCTGATTACTATGTGATAAGCTTGCCTACTGTAGTACCCATATCAGTGCCATGGCAAATCAACAATCAGTAGCAGCAGAGATTTTATTTTGTTGTATACAGTGACAGTGCGGGCATTGTCCCTTTACCTTTCCTGTATAGAAGATATCCTTCCTGTGTGTGGGCATTGTCCCTTTACCTTTCCTGTATAGAATATATCCTTCCTGTGTGTGGGCAGTGGTGTTACAGACAGCAGGTATACCTCTTACAACAGGGCTTGTGCACACAGGCCAACTACATGTTTGTATAAGGTTCCAGACCTAGGGACAGTGTGTGAGTATTGCTGTTATATGCATTGAATACCGCTAGTTTTACAGTACATGCTAGTTTTGCATGGAATGCAGTCTGTCTGCATAGCTCTCAACTGTGGGTCTATCCACATGATGGCCAGAGGATTGGCTGTTGTGTTTTGTCTGTTCCCCACACAGGTCTTGTCCCTGACATATCAGTGACATTCTCTCTGTTGATTGTTATCAGTATATGGCAATATCCATTTGTGTTTCTGACTTCATATTCTTGAGTAAGGGTATGTTGAAACCAGTCCTATAACACCAGCAACTTTCACAGTGTATTACAGCAATATTTGAAATATGGCTCTGTGTTTCAGCCTCTGTCCTCCACCTATATACCAGGCTTTGTCCAGATGTCATGCAGTAGAAGGCTGATAGTTAATGGTCTATCATTATTTAATGCTGACATTCCTGCTATCATTCCAATGATGTTGTGGACTCCCACACAAGTTGTGGAGTAGGATCCATATATATAAGGGCTACAGCTGGACAAAACATGTGTGACCCTGTACATTCTGGAGGTCAGTGTATGGAGAACACTGTTATATGCCCTTGTAAGATATATTATGGAGGCGTGGTATTAAATGTTTTTAACCTAGGCTGTTACAACATGTGAGGGATGTCAGTAATAAGAAACATTAAGGTATATGGCTGCATATTTTCATATGTTTCACCATGGGAACAGTGGTGAGGTAGACCTTACTGTCTTGCACACAGTTCTGTTTGTCAGTGTGACAGTGACATTTTAAGTTAAGCATTGTTATGCAATGGATGCATTTACATTGTGACAACTGATACTTTTCCCCTAAGGAGTTGAGTACAGGGTATAATTGGAGGCTGTTGAACTACATCTGTAATTAAGAGTTGATTGATTCTCATCTTCAACGCAAGCATGTTTTTCACTGTTGTACTACTTGAAGGCTTTAGCCTAGATAGCAAAGTATGGTATGCTTTGTAGATTACTGTATCATATGTTTTCTTTGAGAGTTACATTAATCAGTTTTTATGTATTTCAAACAACTAAATGCTATAAGAAATGGCATAAACAACTGAAATAGTACACAAATAAACATTTATATGTATGCAAACTGAGTGTGGTGTCATGTCCTTTGCATTGTGTGTGGGTATATGTTTCATGCAATAATTCTCATTTGTAGGAAAGAATCAGACACCAGCCATTTGAAAAGGTGGCAACGTTAGGAATAATGGCTGCTTGATATGCTGTACAACCTCTATATATACTCTCTTTATATATAGCTATAAGTATTTATATATTTATATATGTGTGTGTGTGTGTGTGTGTGTGTGTGTGTGTGTGTGTGTGTGTATATATATATATATATATATATATATATATATATATATATATATATATATGTACATGTGTGTATATGTATCATTATAATGTTTAGTGCTTCCACATTGTACATTCCCTATGATAGACTGGTTGTTCTGCATGATATGTTAGAGAAATCATCCCAACATCTTGTAGCTGAGATCGCTTACTGGTAATTTGGTGTGCCTATGTTGTGCCGGGTTCTGGGTTCAAGACTTGCAAGTAATGGTTATTTTATTGCAAGGCAAATCAGTTCAGCTTTGGAGGAAGGGATAATGGCAATAATTACAAGAGATCCCTATTTTGGGCCCCTTTACCCCCATTTACAGTGCGTTTGGTTAGACGTTTTGCAGTGAGAGGTTCAGAGTGTGGATCCAATGTCTGAATGCAATACATACATGCATATATATATATATATATATATATATATATATATATATATATATAAACATGTATGTCTACATATATACATACATGTTGAATGACCGTGCTGCATGATATATTTGAGAAAACATCACAATTACTTGCTGTGCCTATGGTGTGCAGGGTCCTAGGTTCAAGACTTGCAAGGGCTGATCAGTTTGTTGCTGGGCAGAACAAGGGCTGTTGGATACAGAGTGATTAAGGCAGTTGTAAGCAGGTTTGGGTGGGTTTGCATGGTGGTAAGCAATGCTAACTTCTAGTTAAATAGGCTTACAGACAGCCTGAAAAGTGCTTAATCTGTGTAGGCATTGCTTAGTGCCACGCAAACAGGCTTAAACCTGCTTACTACTGCTTAAAAGTACTTACTTCTGCTCACCCCTGTGCTAATTTCTTTAAAAGAATAGGAAAAAAGGGGTGATAATAAAGTGGTAAAAAAGGGGGCACAAAAGGGAAAGACACTAGGAAAAGTAGCTAGGGATGTGCAGGATGTGTATAGAGAAGGTCCATAGCTGTCTATTTCTTCTACAGCAACAGCTGTGCATATATACTGAATTTTGAAGTATATTTGGACACTCAAACCCCTGAGAGAAGGGTGAGGGCAACAATAATGTGTTGTGGAGCCAGTTAGACCAGATTACATGTGTCCAGTGCACACGTGTGTGAAATGGACAACTATGTATGCGGTGGGGGGGAACAGATTGCTTTTTTTTAAGGTGAAAGTGGGATGTTGGGGAAGGATAATAGGTATATTTGGGGAGGTAGGTTGAGTAGGAAGATAGACAAGACAGACAAGACAGTATACAGGGTGGTATACGACACATGGGGGGTAAACACCTTGGATGGGGAGGGGTGTTTGGAAGTCAGAAGCCCATGAGCCCCCAAATGGAAACAGTGGGACTGAGGTCCCCACCCGTGGGCAGTCACCACTGCACCTTCATGGCCCCGAAGGTGGCTATGCTGTGGGCTGAGCAGGAGGGGCAGGCTGACCCTTTAAATGCATCACGCGGCCCTCAAGCTGGCTTAGCAGATCTCCAAACTCCCTTCAGAGCTTGCTAAGCACCGATCCCGGGCCTGACTTTGGTTGACAGGATCCTGCCCCTGCCCACTCCCAGGGGACAAGCTCCATCCCCTCAAGTGGTTCCATCCAAAGGTGCAGGACCAGAGGATGAGGAGGTCCTGAGTTGGGTCCCAGATGTGCTGGGGACCAGTGCCACAGCCAGATGAGGTGGGAGAGCTAGGTCCTCTGGGACTGGCCTTCCCAAACGTGCTATGGTGTTGCAGTTTTAGAACAAATGTGGGTTAGTAATAGTCAACACAATCCAGGATTAGTTATAACAGCATGCATAGATATTCCCATTAACCCAAAACACCAGATTTGGAACAGTTGCATAGCAAACAGAACACATACATATATGGAACCACAGTGACCATTACAAAGACATGCAGGTTACACTGGTAGCAACAGGCCACTAATGATAGTATTTCAACATGGAACATTAATAAAAGCTCATTTCAATATTTGTTGAACAATAGGACATATGTCCCAACAGTAGGTTTGGTGTAAACATACCCATTGATTTGTGTGTTTAGATTATTGTTGCAGATATGGTGGGGGGTGTCAATTAACAACTTATATATCCATGCAGTACTCACAACTTTAATGATCATTGCTCTAATCATTACTCTACAGGTATTATTACAACACCCTATGGCCTTGGTTTGGGCAGTGGTATGTTTGTACACAGTGTATACTTCAACTGTCTTATAGCTAAATTCTACATCTCTTACCTGGTAGACCTGTGGCGGGAATGTTTGTTAACACTACCTTACTGTTTCTACACATATTCCCAGATTCCTAGATAATATTATGTACATACCTTCCCTTAATCCATTAATGCACACACTCTGGACAAAGCTTGACAACATGAGGGTACAAATAGGAACATATTTTGAATATTGTTCTTATATATCTTATATATATATATATATATATATATATATATATATATATATATATATATATATATATATATTTATGATTTATCACTCAGAGACTCCCTATGCTGTGGAATAAAATCCCGGTCCATGTGAGGCAGAGCACCTCGTTGGCTCTGTTCAAGAGAAATCTTGACCTGTGGATGGGAGATCGTAGGTTTACCCCGGGAATCATCTCTGTGTCACTGCTGGACAGAGGCACAACAAACTAATGGGCACATTATTTTTTCATATAAGGGGTGGCGTAAGCCACAAAACTTTGGGCTAGGCTTATAAATGCCTTAGGGCAGATAGCCTAGTATAAACCTATGAACCTATGAACCTATGGAGAGTTGCTAGAGTAGCAGGATTTGTTTTAATATACATTTTCTGAAGGATTTGAGGTCTGAAAATCAAATGTATGTCATTATTTAGTGACTATAATTCTGAGATCATCTCACTGATTTGCCAAGGGGACAGAGGAACAGGCCAAAAATATGACCCAATTATCTGGACATTTTGCAAAAGTCTGTGCAGTTGAGAGGTATGATTATGCATACAGCTTGCTACCACTCCCAGGATTTAAACTATGGCTGTGTCTGCTAAAAATACAACAATTTAAGTTTCATCAGAGTGTGCTATTTGGATATTTCTGCCTATTCCTTTGGTGTTTTCTAAGTTTCTCTTGGTTGTACAATCTGACCTATACATTTTTCAATGTAGCACAGTGTGGGTAACAGTGGTTAACACAACATTACTGTTCAGAGAATGCAACACTAAATGACATACAATACCAGAGTAAACACAACCAGTCCAGGATTTAGAACTTTATTGTCAGGCAGTTACAATTTTATTTAAATATGACCTATATGGGACTATTACTGTCATATTGTCTGGTTTATTCAGTACAACCCATACACAGTTTTTATACTGCCAGGTGACTTTCTACTACTTTATATTTATTTGTTACGACTATTACAAGCGGGATTGTTACTCACCAGCCTCGGAACACAGCCTTTGCAACCTACTAGCATGGACTTCCTGATTCACAGCCCACTCAGCTGTAGCTGTAAGGGAAATAGAGAAATATTTAGGCATACCTATCCATCACATATGCAGGCTGGACATTAGTAAACAGTTATTGGTATGACTACTTACACACTGCTGGGACATCACCCCTCTGCCTTGCTTCTTGGACCCACTCATCCAAGAATTCCCTCTTCCTCTGCTTCAAGTCGGCATACTGGTGCCGGACCTGTTCACCAGTCTGAGGGATACCAGTGGCACTGGTGAGATCATGGGCGAGATGGTCCCAGGCTTCCACTTTATATTGGGATCCCTGGTACTGGCCCTACAGCAGTCTCTTGTGATGGTTTTGTACCAGGGGTCCTACCATGACATTGGGCTAATGTATGCCCCAGCGCTGTGCCTGGAAGCGCATGACCTCACCAACTCATGCCATACTGCCTACAGTGGGAAGCTGCAACCAATTATAAGCTGTATTCCCGCCTGTGGGGTTTAAATACGGCCAATTTCCCACCCTTTGCCATGATTGGATGGTTTTGAATATGCTGAGCTAACTAAGCTACGGGCAAACCTGCTTAGCTAAGGTTGGCAGTGCTTAAAGGGGCAGGTTCAGCATTGCTTACCAATGGGAAAATCCGCTTAGCTGGGCTATTCTTTGCTTAGTATTCATATGTAGGTAATGCTTATACCCAGTCAGCAAAGCTGTGCAATGCTTAGCATTGCTTATTTTTTATTTTATAAACTATCTGCTGTATGCGATTGATTCATCATTCATTACATATTATAAATTTGTTTACTGTCCCTGGCACCCCCCATTGTGCTTTCACTACATTTACTCATGTGTGACTATACTGTATGGGGCACTTGTGTTTATATGGGGGTTTCACATCTTTATTAAACTGACACCTCACATCTGGACCTACTAGAGTACTCTGGTTAACAAATATGTATTTAGTAGCTAATTATAAAAAAAAAAAGTTTATGTACTGCTTTCACATGTAAAATGCAAATTGGTTACAGTGGGGATTGAACCAGGAATGGCTGCTTAAAAAGTGTACACTCTAACCACTACACTATTACAGTACTGATTATGGTAGATGTCTCTTGCTATTTAACTTCTTGTGCTGTTTAAGCTGAACTAAGCATAGCTAAGCAACGGGTACACCCACGCAGCTATGCTTAAACTTTATTGCATGTTTTAAAAAAAATTATTTGTTGTGTTTTTTTATTTGTACCCTTCTGACTATCCATGCTAATGCTGAACCTGTTATTCTGTCAACTTTCTGCTTTGTGAGATGATTGTCCATTTTGGCTTTGTTCACATTCCTTACTCTGATGGGTTGGGAGGTGTGCGCTATGTGCTTATGCTAAATGTGTTATTCTAAAAATTTGTCTTGGTAGGGATGATTGTCCCTTATGGCTTTGACCAGATTTGTTATCCTGACAGGTTGGGGGCATTAAAAGCATTCTCGCTTGTTTTAAATTGCTGAAAGGCAATTCTGGAGTGCAGGGGGCATGTATATTGTGAGAGCTCTGCTCACAGACACACCTCCTGCGCTCGTACATGGAACCGTGTCCATTTTACAGCACGGCAGCATGCCTTCATACATATGCATGGCATGCTACTGTGCTGAACAGGAATGGTCCCTGCTGTGCAGGAATAAATTATTCCTGCACTGCTGCTTGCTGAATCCGGGGGATTGTTTGAACTGAATTTAGTAGCATGTGCAAAAGCCAGAAGAGTCTAGCTTTGATAGTTAATGTACTGAATGGTAAATCTAAATACATTAGACATTAAAATGCAAAGTAGATCCAATGCAAAGAGGCTGTAGTCATGACTATACCCACATGACCTGGATTTGATTAGTAGACCAGACATTGTAAGACCTAATCAGGGTAGCTAATCCCTGCCCACCTGTCTTGACAAGGCTATCGCAGGAGGTCCAGCTGGAGGACGGCTATGTATAGCAGCTGTTGCAGTTTGAGACTAGCTAAAGAATTCCAAGGAGTACACAAATAATCTAGATGGAAACCATGGGTGTGAGAGCTATGCTCTCACACTGGGTCCAGCCCAGTGAGCATTAGATCATGATTTCCATCCAGTTAAGAGAGTTAGTAACATAAAAAAACATCTACCAACCTCTGTTAAGTGCTGAACACAGTCTTCACCACTTTCCACTCTTTCCTGGTGTCTGAGGATGTTGGCTTGGGAAGAATAAATGGGCATATAAGGCAATGGTATTTGGTGGGGATGATGAAGGCAAACTCAAAAACTAGTTACAAAAAACAATGGAATGCGCGCACGCGCACGCACACACCCACACCCACACGCACACACACACACACACACACACACACACACACACACACACACACACACACACACACACACACACACACACACACACATTTCTATCTATATATATTTTACACACACACCTACCCCCCACCCACATACACCCAACTCCCTCACACAAATATACATTACACTTCTGTAAAATACCTGAAAAATGGATGTTATTAAAATCCATAAAGACCTCTAGATTTCAAACAGTTATTCATACATTTTCTGTAAGCACATATGACATCTTAAAATGGACACCCCTACTTAATTCTGGTAATTCAAAGTTGAGAACTATGATAAGGAAATTATAGAAGAGGAGAAAAGCCCTTTTTTCTTATTTACCTTATAAAGTAAAATGACTTAACAATTAGATGTAAGTATTGTAACAGAAATTATACAATTAATAAGAAAAGAAAGTAATACTTTGGGAGGTAGTTTCACAAGAAAAAGTAAATGGGTATCTACGTCATACTGCTCAACTGTACAGATTTTCAGAGAATGTCCAGATTTTACCTCATATTTTTGGTCTGTTTTCATAGAATTGTGGTTTTCTAGCAAATTAGTGACAAATCATTAAAGATTGAAGTTATAAAACAATGACAGACATTTGAGTTTCAGACTTCATAATCTTCAGAAAATACATGCTAATGCAAAACCTGTTATTCTATCAACTTTCTAAGTTTGTAAGAGCAATATTTAAAAATTGCCCCTATTTTTGGGCTTTTGTCCCACTTTTATTCATGGCTTTGTCCAGATTTCTTACTCTCAGAGGTTACATGTTACAGGGGGGTCTATATCACCACATCAAATGGTGGTAAGTTCGAATGCCCTTTGTTCAAACCTAAAAGTCCGAAAACCCTAAAGAGCGAATTCACGGAACATTCGTGTTTCACGGATCTCAGTGGGAAAAAAAATATTGCAACTTTAAAACAAACTGAAGTGGGGGGGGCTTTGCCCCCACACACCCCCGACTTAAATATACTAACTCCGAGATTGCACTACAGTGGAGGAAATAGCAAAGCCCCGAAGATGGCCCACCAATTCCCTGGGAAAAAAAATCAATGTTCCATAACTTTGCAGTTTAGAGCTTTTGGACTTTTCGGTTTGAACAAAGGGCAGTCAAACTTATCACCATTCAATGTGGTGATATAGACTCGTTACAAGGATCAGGTTTTGTGTCCATGTTATTTAGCTCTATTCAGCCCAGATATATCACTGGGGACAGAAGATAAGTTTAACAATTTCAACGATGATACTAAAACAAGGGCAACAATGAGCAATGATGCTGACAGCTTAAATGATCTCCATTCAACTTAAATACTTCCATTTTTTTCCTTGATAATGATAGGTTTATTTTTATTTCACCCTCCCATTATAGTCAGCAACACACAGCTAATATCTTACCATATTTTTGAAATAGAATCCTTTCATTATTTTGTGTAAGTAGCTATCTTGGCATGCACAACATATGTGGCTCACTGGTGCAGAAGTTACAAATGAATGAGCCGATTGGTTACCTACTGGAATGAAGCTACTTCATTCATTTTCAATGCACTGTGGTGACTGTGGGAAGGATACTATGAGTCAGCCATAAAGCATCATAGAAACCTGTAAATTAGATCTTCTTCTTAAGAAGATTACTATGAAAATCATGACCACAATGTACATTTGTGGTCAACTTGCCAGGCAAACATGTTGTTGCCCACCAAGTCATAAGCAGGGGTGTGTCACAAAACTGTTATTTATAGTCTTGCCTGCAACATTACAGTCACTTTGGTGGTCCAGCTCAAAAATTGTTACTAAAACTCCTTTAGGATCCCTAGTCATGGAACTGCTCACCAGTGATCAACCCTGTATCTCCTTGTGGTAGTGCAAAGGGTTGGTATTTTTGCTGTTTTTTTTATACTTTTTTTTAAGAGGAAAGAGAATTTACATAGTTGTGGATTCACAACTTTAAGATAAAGAACATGTAAAAAGATATTCCTTTGCAATTCTGTGTGGTGGCTGTAGGAACATTACTATGAGTTAGTCAGAAAGGATCCCAGAAACCTATACATTAGATTCTTTGTCTGTTAAGAAGCTTACCATGAAAAAAACATTACCATAGTTTACATTTGACATAAGTCAGAGGGAGTCACTGTAAAAGAAACACTGCCACTGTCTCCAAAGGCAGACTAAACAGCCAGTGTTTAATAGCACTGGCAATGCAAACATGGAAAGACAAAGCAGCTGAAATTAGGTAGCTCACCCATGTTATATAATGGTGAAGCAAACTGCATTATGGAATAAAGAGGGGTAGTCTACAAAAATAAAATCAAATCATTTTGGTGGCTTACATCAGATCGTTTTGGGGCATAACAAATTATAAAATTATATTATGTAGAATGGTGTAGAGGGTTCAGAAGAGCATAAAAGGCTGAGATATAATGATACATTTTTTTCAGTCTCGGGACTTAGTTATCTTATAAGCAGAACCTTGACAAAGCTTAACAGCAGAAACTGAAAGGTTGCAGTTAAGTTTCGCTCATGAATACTCCAATGTCCTGCACTTGGACATTAATAAATAACCTAAGTAGAGTATGCATGCTTGGAGAGGTCTAGAGTAAGAAACATGATTTACTGAAAGAGAAAGTAGGGGAAAAAACTGGCAGAATATTCAAAATAAAGGCACACTACTTTGCCATTCTTTCATACCTCATTCGCAGCCAGTGCCCACATAACATGGTTTTGCATACTTCAGATTCATCCTTGGAGTAGTATCCTTGTCCCTTATGGAAGGGGATAACATATAAATGTTTTTCTCACTCTGGGTTGTTCATATTTGCATTACAAAGCTAAAAATACTTCACAGGAATGCATGGCTAGGCTTCTAAAGATCCCTCAGGGTCAGAACCTGCTAGATTTATGAAATCAAATGCATACAGCTATACTGCGTTATAGTATATGAAACAAAACATTGAACTTTTACAATTAGTGACTAAGTTTAAGTAAAACTGGATAACCGACTTTAATTAGATCGTATTACCTCTCACAGTACTGAAAGGACAAATGCTACATTTCGCAATAGTTTCTGTACCAACTTCCTTTTTCACAATTTATCTAATGGGTTCTCAAATACTTTAGCAAATACGTAATTGTATAATTAAACTACATACTCATTTGTAAAGCATCTAATTTCATCACTACCCTTGGCTTCTGTTTTCCACAGAGGTATAGTGATATCATAAAATAGGCTCATACTGCCTTATAGGGGTTGCTTTCAGTATCTGCAAGATTATGTGAACAGTTTTATTTGGTTTAATATCTGCTACTCAGATCTCACTGCCTGAGAGATTTATGACACTCTGCATTTAAAAAAAAAAACACTTGAGGCATTGCGAATGAGTGAAATATGAGTCTAACAACTCTTACAAGAAAAAAGCACTGTTTCTATTATAAAAGTTTTACTATGATGCCGTATGCAAAGGAAAATATAGCTTGGAAAACTATGACAAAAAACTTAGAAAGGTTACCTTGAGCAAGGTTCTCAAAGAACCATTCAGGTGTAATAGATGATTTAGCTATAACGTTTGCCAGTAGAAGCATTCCTTCAGCTGTACTATGCTTCAGATATTATGCTCATTAGTAATTCCCTTTAACCAGTTGCTCTTCTCCTTTGCAGGACATCATTAAAAATCCTACTGTGGCAGACTTCCTGAACAGACAGCTTGGTGATGTAGATCTGAAAGCTAAAGACATCATTAACTTTTTGTACAATGGTCCGCCAAGCCATCGGCCAGATGGCATGCCAGATTTCGACTGGCGAAATATCTTCAACTTCACAGACAATGCCATTCGAATTTTTAATAACTATATGGAGGTAAGGATTACACATGCCCACATAACCAAAATAAGGGTTATATAAATATGAATGGACATTACTGGACAGCCATTACAGCATAAATATTTAGCTGAACCATGAGCTAAATTGATGCATGGTGTTTACAAGGGAAATACATGTTCATTGTTATGGAGAAAACTGGGATTGTTTTTAAGTGTTAAGTCACAGAAATTGAACTAAGTTACCTCGGAGTAAAAAGGTTGAAATGTTCCTCATTATTTCAGAAGTTTAGCAGAGAAATGTAATTTTGTAAAGAGTGAAATTTTGTGGACAATAACCTAGATACAGTAATTATGCTCAGTTTCACCCAGATATATGCAAATACTCAGAATATATGGATGACAGGTTAAAAACAGTTCATGGCAGCTTTCGGTAATCAGCACTTTCAGAAACACAGGCCACAATATATACACATGCGGCCATTATTTGTCTAGTTTTCAACCTGACTCTGATGAGATATACATTAACAATGTGGAGAGAAGAAAACTTTTGGGTGACTGTGCCTAAAACTGTTCTGTGTCATACTGTCAGTAAGGAAGAAAAACTATAATTCGGACTGGAGTCCTATGAGAAGGGCAACCTCTCCAAGGGGTTCTCCAAGATTCCCTGAAACCTCCTGTTCCCCACTTCCTGATACCCTTTCCCATACTTTCATTAGTCATGTTTTACCTTCTCCCACTAGGCTATGGTTTTTGTCCTCACCCAGTCTTTTTGAATGTCTTGTGTAAGAGGGAAACGTTTTCTTATGTGAGAGCGATACTAAATGTATCTTTCATGCAAACAGTCCTGCCTCCTGCACCCCTAAACTGATATAACTACACCTGAAGCTAGAAACCATTGCAGCAACTTAATAAACATTTTGACAGTTTCCTAGTCAGTGAAATGAAGTTGATTGTCCAAAACTCATTACTGGATGATAAGGCAAGGACATGAGCATGCACCTTCCTAGCCACCTTCCCGTGGATATTTTCATTACTAATCTACAAGGCTTTACCCTTCACAATATTGTAATGGCAGGATCAAACTCAGTCACCTATCTGGAAATATTCTGTTAATTTATACCAGAATAATCACTGGCTGGGGTAAAACAGCCAGCAGCAACAGCACATGACAGGCTAGCCGGCTACTACAATCAAATAAAATCAGCAAAACAGCTTCTTTTCTTTCCTTTTCTTTTTCTCATTCTTTCAACTCTCCCCTCTAGCTGAAAATCATGGATGATCCCAACACACACTAGCTTCTTACTAACAGTAGAAAGAGAAGGCACATTGGAAATGGTTTGAATTAAAAAAACAACACTGCATGGCCCTTAGCAATGGGCAATTGGCAGGTGGCACCTATTATCATCATCGTTGAGGGAGGGCACACACAGGGTCTACTGCTTAGCAAAATGAAGTCTTCTCTCAATACCAGGGGTGGGCTCTACAGGAACTTTTGTATTATGGGAAATTACCATTTTCCACACTGCTCGATAGTATTTAGAAGCATACATTTTATATATTTGTTGTAATGTAGTAAACTGCATAAGTTGCAATAAGCTGCATACACTGTGCTGGTTGAATTACTGAATGATGTATCCTTCAACAAGCCACTTGTACATATAAGAAAGTCATCAGAGCTTTATATAAGTTCACAGTGATGCTTTCTTTACACTGAAAGGGCATCTATGCAGCAGTGTTTTATTCTATAGTTCCTTTTACAGTGAATTATAGTCATTGCAATTATTTATAATTTTTTGGCCAATTTCACTGAAACATTGCAAAAAAAAAAAAGCACCTAAATGGATATATAAACAATTGGCTGGTGGTACCTAATAACATAGGATGACAGCAGTTTAACCACATTAAATGGAACAGTAAATTTCTCTGATTAATATGTCATGAACTTAAATGATGTGATTAATGTACTTTACTCCACTGACAAAAAAAAAAAGAAATCCCTGCTCAGAAGAAATAAATACCATCTCTGTGCACTTCTGAACTTCTGATGTTTGAAAAATTATTAGGAGAATAAAAGAATTAATAAACCTATAACACACCAAACGTCCAAACTAGTAACCAAAGAAATGGTGTGTATGCAATGCCACCACCAAGGAAACGGCAAAATACTGTAAAAAACAAACTCTTTAATAAAAATAGATAAGCACTTTCATTTCAGTGAGTATCAAAACTTTAGCAGAACTAGTCAATAAAAAACATTCCCTGTTTAAATATATTCAACCGCCAATCATGTGCTTGATTACATTTAAAGCTATACAGAAAATACTTACATGTGTAAGTTTACCCATTTATATCCCATATTAGATTACATATTTTCTACCAATATTTCAAAACTGTATGCTCACATACTTGTGAGCTCCTGTAATTAAATAAATACTATTTTTTTTAATCTTTGATAAACAGTATTAAACAACATTACTAAAGTGTGGCTTTATAGCTTAGCTGACCTAAGCTTTGAAACAGGTAAAAGTGATACATTCTCATTGGATTATAGGGCTATAGTAGCTTTCAGTCTAAGCTGCCAGTAAAGCTCTCTACAATCAAACAGTGTCTCCTAAGCACTTCCCCCAACTTTTCAAAATCTGCACATTTCACTGTGTTTAAACAGAACATAACACTGTTAACATTTTAATATATCCTTTTGTTAAAATAACTTTCAGTTTTCCTTGTATAGCAACACATTCAGGTAAAACATTGCACTATGTATACTATAGCCTTATTAAGATAATTTTCACCTTGCAAGTGGAGTGAAATTCCTTGTTCATCCCCCAAGTTAATAACTTCCCCTTCATAAATGTTGGGGCAGTTTTTACAAAAAGCACACTTTTTAGCCTGCTTTATTTTGCTATTCATGTCGAAATGTATCCTAGGTTCCTTTTCAAATATACTTTTTAAATTTCTGGAATTTTTGTAAGCATTTATCGAATGGTTCAGATGAAATTTTGATACTCAATGAAATGAAAGTGCTTAACTGTAAAAAATGTTTTTACAGTACTTTTTTTACAGTACTTTGCTGTCTTTGCGGTGGTGGCATTGCATACACACCATTTTTTTGGTTACTAGATTGGATTTCTGTTGCGTTAGCCTGTTTTTTCTGTTTATTTGTTGGTTTATTTGTTGGTTTGAGGTGTGAGCCAGCAGTGTGGACTGCTTTGATAACTGGCACTCACTTTATAGTAATCCCCAGATACCTTCATTTGAAAATCTAGCTATGGAGGTTTCCAATATAAAGAGGAAGTTAAAAAGTTAGTTAAGTTATTTACTCAACATGCTATTACCCAGGTGAATGGAAATAATATATTAGATGCACAGAGTGAGAATTCAAGCAGACCTTCTGAGCTTTACTCTGGACTTAGTAATTCCTTTGGCCTGCGAATGTTAGAACTATGAATGGCTTCCACCAATTGCAACATAGCTGAATCTTTGCAAGTTGGTGGTGAAGTTCCTGAACACCACTCAGAACCAGAAGTGGTTATGAGACTGAAAGAAGTTTCATCAGTTCAGGCAATTTGTAATACCATTAGGGATCCTACAAGTGGGAACCATAACAGGTTACCCGATTCCCAGAACCCTTCTAGGCTCAAAATGCATACAATTTTGACTGCTCCTGCACAAGAAACAACATTGGATTTTATGCATACTAACTGAAGGAATCTCAAATGGAATGTGGATTTGGAGGAAGGAATGAACCCAAAAGAAGTTGCACCAGGTACATCAAGTTTTACAAGAGAAGTGATTTAACCTTTTTGCTTGGTTGTCCAAAGCCTTTTCATTTTCTCAACATATGACTGTGGATTCTGTGCCATTGGCTTCAGGTGCAATGCACCCTGGGTTGGCTGACATGATTTTTTCCTTTGAAAAAAAAACTTATTAAATTAAAAAGTTTGCAGTTGGAGAACAACTATTTATCAAAATGTGTTAAGTGCAGTATAGTCCCACAGGGACAGCAATTTAACAAGTTCCCTAATGGATTGGATAAGAAAAGTACATTGTTTGTTTGGTTTATTGATTTCTTTAACAAGCAAGGCTTCCAGCTTTTGGGGCTAATTGTTTTATGGAACAAGGACTTGATTTCAGTGCTAGGAAAGTTAAGAAGATCAAGAGAGATCTTTTACAATACAGGGACAATATGGCTTATTTACTTAAAGTTCACAAGAACAAATGCAAATTTTACTTTCACAAGGATAACAAAGGAATATGTTCAACTGTTCACCAAACCAGTAGGGAGACGACTATGAGGTTAACACAGAAAGGAACAATTTTGGTTCTTGTAAATGATGAGTTTGATAAATCAAGTATACCTAACTTAAATTCACAAACAGGAGGTCTTTATGAGAGGGGTTGTGTAATCCAACATAATGAGGGTTCATAAACAATTAAAAATATAACAGAACTGTAAAAAGTATATTTGAAAAGAACCTAAGATATTTTTCAACAGGAATGGCAAAATTTAAGGGACTAGAAAGTGTTTTTTTTTCTAATTACTGCCTATACATTTATGAAGGAGAAGTTATTAACCTGGGGATGTGAACAAAGAATTTTACTCCCCTTGCAAGTTGGAAATTGTCTTAGTAAGGCTACAGTATGTGTATATATATATATCTATATATATATATATATATATAGCACAATGTTCGATCTGCATGTGTTTCTACTTAGGGAAAACAGAAAGGAATTTTAAGAAAAGGATATATGAATATATTCATGATATATCTATTACAAATGTTAAAAATGCACTGTTTAAACATAATGAAACATGTGTAGATTTTGAAAAGTTTAGATTTGGTATTATAGATAAAGTTAATATACCCCCCAGGGGAGGTGATTGGGAGACACTGCTTGAGTATATAGAGCTTTACTGGCAGCTTAGATTAAATGCTACCATAGTCCCAGGACTAAATGAGAATGTGTCAGTTATATCTGTTTTAAAGCTTAGATCAGCTACACTATAAAGTCACACTGTTATTATGTTGTTTAATATTATCTGTCAAAGATTTTTAAAAATAGTATTTGTTTAATTATACAACAAGAATCTCACAAGTTTATGAAAATATAGTTTTGAAAGATAGGTAGAAAAATATGTGATCTCATATGGGATATAAATGTGTAAACTTGCACGTGTAAGTATTTTGTGTATAGCTAATTCCCTAGAATTACCTGAAACAGTTATTTTTTATCTTCATTAGCATTCTTATGGGTCATAACTAGGGAAAAAAGACAACTTTTGCTTTTGAGAGGGTTTTTCTAAAGCCAGCCAAAAACTAAAAGTATCATCTGCAGTCAAGGTCTTCCACTGCCTCTCCAACTTGCTTGCACCATGCTAACAAATACAAGGAAGAACAAAAGAAAACATGCTCTGCAGTGCAGGGAGAGATGAGTGCAACTGTGCTAAATTAAAAAATAATTAAATAAATAAATAAAAACACTTAGTGGGCCTTATTCAATAAAAATGGCAAGAGGCAAGGATGCAACTAATGATCAAATTAAACATTGCAGTTTTGCTTGTCAAGGTGGAGAGGACATTGCTGTATGTAACAAAGTCAGGAAGGGAAGCAAGATGTTTACTAAAAGTTGCACTTTATAAATATCGCTGTAGGCTTAACAAATCAGAATTATGTCTGCCAGTGATATGTTGCACATATCACTGGTAGAGCTATGTTGTACTTTATGTTTTTCATGGTGCCTGTTGTCTTTTGAATTAAAATCTCAGTGTCTCAGTGAGAAGGTTGGAGAGCTGATGAAGTGCACAGTGTCAGTTACTAACACATCTGTCAAGCTACACAGAGAGATATATTAGGAACTGATTCTGTGTACTCTGTCCTTCCACCAACCTCCTTCTCAGGCACTGAGATTGTTGCAGTCAAGCACAAGTCTTTAAAAGCACTGCTTACTGCACTAAAATAAGTAACTTAGAAGTATGTGACTGCAACGTGAGTTCAAACAAACAAATGAAAAGGATATAACTGAATTGCATGGTTTCCTACTTGATCACCTAATTCACTGTTCACCCATGCCGAAGGCTGACCCTAAGTATTATTGGCTATTTGATTCCAAAACATTAGAAAGGTAGATACTGCAAAGTGAAGAAATGCCAGAATCAGGTGCACAATCTGCATCTTAGTTGGAAAGAAAGGATCAGGATGCATAACATGATTGTGGTATAATGTGATCCTAACACAAGCATTCTTATGGGCTTGAATATAATGAAATTTGAAACTTGCGTAGTTTATTGTCTTTTTGACCAAATTAATCTTAGAATTTAATGCATTTTAGAGGGTAAGATCTTTCCAAAAGAATGATACTATAAGAGTAACATATAGTTTTAAGACTGGAGAGATAACTGTGGAGCTATTGTGGATAGATGTTTTAAAAAGATGGTAAGGAATGGATGGAAAGGCTTTCCATGCAGTGCTGTGGCATCACAGACCACAGAAAAATGCATACTGTGTATCCCACGTGTAACAGTGTTAGAATGTGTAAAATAGACATATGTAACATTATGTGGGTGTCAGAAAGAACAAACTGTTATTTTGCTGTAAGCTGCTGCTAGTATATATATATATATGTATATATATATATATATATATATATATATATATATATATATATATATATATATCTGTTAAGGCATTTTATATTAAAACTCCAAATAACCATGAGATTAGACGTAAATAAAGAAGGCACATGGAAAGAAAATGAATCCAGAATAGCAGTGAAAGACATAGATCACAGCAAAGCCATCCTACAGTATAAAATTGAAAATAGACCAGTAAACAAGTTATTTGAGCTCATTTATAGAAACAAATACACAAAATCTGAGAGACAGGAAAAGGTTACAAATGAAACTGTGACTATGGATGAACATATTTACTTCATTTGCTTACTGGGAAAGTCAAGCTGGACATAAGTCTTAGAGTATGGAGTGCTGAGGAGAAAAGCACAAGCAATAAATAAACATACACATTTCAGTGCTGCCTTAATACATGTACATCTATCCTCTCAAACCTATTCCTTCCTCCTACTTCTCATACTGTGGCCATCCACCCTCTTCTCCTTCCTCCAATATCTTCAAAGCTACTGTATATACTGTATGGCATAAGAATTGGGTCTTGCATATCATTGTCAGTCTATTTGGCCCATGTTGCAGCCCTTGTAATCTTTTTTATGCTGTGTTGTAAATTCTATATTCTGGAACTTCTCTACATTATTAGTGTTGTGATTTGTGACCTCAGGCTGAGCCTGAAAATTTGATATTTTCTCTTGTTGCATAGTCTTGGTATCCTTTCCTTGCAGACTACTAAATCTGGGTACCTTCTCTTTATATACTTTACATACAAACAACTCAGTTTGTTGACGTTTTTTCTACCACAAGCAATTTTTTAATGTTGTAAACCAGAAGCAGATTCCTTGACTGAAATTCCTTTCTTTCATTTTACACACCTTAACAAAGTGATTTTTGTTTTCACTGTTTCTACATACAAACAATTGCTACAACTATCTTTTTATCATGCTTTTAACCATAGACATGTGCAGAATTTGTCAGAAATATTTCTCAGGACATCCACAATTGTCATTACTTATCTTACTGTGCTTTAGTTACTTCACTGTTTCTATTATGCATACATGTTTGCACAATTTTAACTCTTGTAAACATTTTTTTACTTTGAAAGTGAAATGTTACTTAATTTGCTCATGTAAAATTATTTTATTTAATGTTAAATCTGCTACTTTTAAAGAAATTTCTCAAATAAAGCAAAACATAGCTTTTCAGACTTCTCATCTATTTTACTGACAGATAGGAATAAGCTGGATTACCAAATACAGTTTCCAGTTTGTAGTCAAGTCTGGAAGCAAAGACTTTCTGGAGACTGTAGTGACACAACTTCTCAAATGAAAGAAGAAATGTATTATGTACAATTGTTTTGACATTGTGCAGCATTTGGTATTTGAAACTGGAAATAATGAGATGAGACATGTGCGTCTATGTGGCTAGCTTCATCAGTTTTTCTTCCACTGGATGCACCAGTATGTCAGACGTATATATAGATATGTTGCAGAATAAATTGGTTGATATGTGTTAGAGAGCCATTTTTTGTCTATTGTGTTAAGAACATGACCAACAAAATGTATTTGCTGATGAAGCAGAACTGCAAGTGTGTTGCTGTTACACTGAGGATAAATAATATGCATTTAGCTTGGTGGAACTGAGCAAGATGTATGATTTTCACAGTAAGGTTTGATGGGAGTTAAAAGGAAGTTCTAATTTCTTTTTATCTGCCTTAGCTGCTCTTTTTGCTGAAGAAATAAGACTGAGATATTTATGTATTGGGCAACCAATAAATGGGGAGATTTGACCTCCATGCTCTTAACAAATAGGATGAATAACAGTGGTCCAAATACAATGTTTTGTGGCATTCTGTTTGAGGCCAATTTTAGAGTGGAGATTGCTGATGGTAATTTGACTTGAAGGTAACCTGCAAACCATTTAATATTTGTTGCATGTATACCTTTGTTTAAAAGCTATTTGATATGTAGGGAGTGACTTAAAGTACCAAATGGGTACAAGGTTAGAATTTACTCTTTGGTTCCAGAATAACAAGATAAGAATGTCATGATAAGACACTGTAAAGTATTCTGGTGAGGAGTATTAAAGTTTTTTGTTTGAATTTGGAATGTTGCCAATATATCACTGAGGCTAACCAGTTTATGAAAGCTGACGTATGATCACTTAGACTATCTAACATAGTGCTGCATATAGTTTTGTTTTACTGCATGCAGGTTAGTATCTAAATATTGATTTATGGTTAGTCTGCTTGTGAATTCTTGGCAGAAAGGAAATTATTTGATAATAGAGAAATATGTTAATGAAGTGATGAGAACTTGTTTCATCTTAGACATTTGCAGAAATCCTTTGTAACGTATATTTTACGATGCTGCATCTGACTGTAAGTGATATAGATAAGAAACTGTGTTCAAATGTTTATATGAATTGAGATTTACAAGATTATTATATCTCTAGTTGTGATAAGAGTTGAGCAGAAGAAATAATTTGGGGGTGTTACTGCACCTCCTACTCCTTTTTGGGTTCTCTCCCTTCTAAACATGTTATGGCTTTCAAAAAGTAACTAACAGGCATCACAGTCTATCTGCCAGATGATATAGTTCCATTAAGTGATGGCAA
The DNA here is from genome assembly GCF_019279795.1 of Protopterus annectens. Classification (NCBI taxonomy): domain Eukaryota; kingdom Metazoa; phylum Chordata; order Ceratodontiformes; family Protopteridae; genus Protopterus; species Protopterus annectens. The sequence goes on along the minus strand of NC_056744.1, from coordinate 895,202,058 downwards.
AACATCTGTTTGGAGAGATGGACAACTGAAAACTCTGGTCATATGTAATGGGTAGCTGTCCATTTTCTGCTAAAAACTAACATTCTTGCAAAGTCATGTGAAGTGCTGAGAATAGATAGAACGTGACCCAACTGACAGCAATATAAAGTGGACAAATATTCATGCTCCTGCAGCCATTATTTGTAAAATTATTGACAGATGAATTACCTGGCAAGATAAAATACAATGTTTATGCTCACTAAGTAGGAATGATTAGGGACAGACAACAGATATATGCCTGCCATTTTCAACATTAGCTTCAGCTATGCTCTACATATCATTAGGAAAACATAGGGTAAAAGAACACCAAGTGGTGTGAGGATGTAATCTGTCTAAATTCACCTTCACCACTGCTTTATAAGGAGTAGACCATGCAAATCAAAGTATTACCTATGAAAGGAAGTAAAAGAAGCTTAGCTACTTCATAATAGAACATTACAATAAGCATGACTGAAAGCTGATTATGAAAGGAGATTAGAGATGATTGCTGGACTATGTAAGTTAATGAGGAAGTGGTTGGAGGGGAGACAGCAGAGTGCGGTGGATAGGGAATAGTTTTAATTAAGGAAACAATAACAAGAAATGCCACACATGGATATTGTGTACATCTCCAACCTGATACATGGGATGGAAAACATTCTACAGCCACAATACCACTTCATAATATGGTAATTTATGAGAAGAGGTAACACTTTATTAAATTAATGATGAATTTACTTGGTGGTGCCTAAGGGCAAGAGAAAGCATACTGCTAAGCTTTTTAACTCAAGACAGTATTAGGCATCACTGATGTGTCATTTTGGAAGAGATATTAGATGTAAAGGTAGTGCCATCATTTTATGCAGTGGATGATACCTAATGATGATGTCCTCTCAGGCCAGGCAGCTGAGACAAAAAGCTTTTGGTAAATTGCAGATAACTTGATAATAGTTAATGTTTGATTCAAGCCATCCTATGTACTGGAGGGAGGGAGGGCTTTGGAACAGCAGTCAGCAGCAAACCTTACTATTTAATTTTAAACGTGATCAAATTTGCTGTAATTTGCTGAGTGATGCTTGGAAGGATATTAACAACATTTTCAAATCTAGGTGCTTAGGATTTCCCTCTCTCTTCCCCCTTGGCTGACCTGGTGTGACTTAGTTTGAACTCTACATTTTCCTACAAAATGGAGTCTACAGGACTGCAACTGGTCACCATAACAAAATCAGTTTCTCTCAGCATTTAAGCAGATTGAACTCTACATTTTCCTACAAAATGGAGTCTACAGGGCTACAATTTGTCACCATAACAAAATCAGTTTCTCTCAGCATTTAAGCAGATTGAACTCTACAGTTTCCTACAAAATGGAGTCTACAGAACTGCAATTGGTCACCATAACAAAATCAGTTTCTCTCAGCATTTAAGCAGAGTAGGTTGCACACAAAAAGCATTTGTTAAGCTTTCACTTACAGTGCTGTGTAATTAAGCAGGTCACCATTTTGGTCAGCCATAGGGCTCTTTTTTCTACTTGAGTATTTGCCTCCTTCCCCTGTAACGTAAGTAAACTGACTCTTACATTAAGAAATATAATACTTACCTTATAGCTTTAGGACACCTTAGGAAACCTTGAAAACTGCAATAGCCCTGCTATTCTGATTCTGCACAGACTGCTCTATTTTTTTTCCAGAGGCTCTATAAGTAGCTAGTGACGTTACTGAATTTCTGTGGTAATATTTGTGTTTAAACTGAACCTGTACTTAGAGAAAGTGTATAATCAGAGCTCCTACTTGCTGCATGTGTTTTTAATGTTTAAATTGCACACACACATTGAAGAAGTGCTTTTATGGCCTGAATAACTTGGGCTAGCTATAACTGAAGTGCTTTTACTGGAAATTTTCCAGTTGTACAATTGTGAACAATTGATTTAGTTTTTCTGGTATATCTTTAAAATCTGGCAAGTGTTTATTTACTGCATTGCTCTCTTGCTTAGGTTTCTTAGCTATAAATCTTAGTTCATTCTGAAGTGTGCTACTTTACCCCCCCCCCACCTTCAAACCTTTCTGAATGTATTATTATAAAATAACTGCCTGTTGTTGCCTTCATGCTTACCCTAGAATCTCTGCTTTTCTCTTTTCCTAGTTGAACTCTACATTTTCCTACAAAACAGAGTTTACAGGACTGCAATTGGTCACCATAACAAAATCAGTTTCTCTCAGCATTTAAGCAGAGTAGGTTGCACACAAAAAACATTTGTTATGCTTTCACTTACAGTGCTGTGTAATTAAGCAGGTCACCATTTTGGTCAGCCACAGGGCTCTTTTTTCTACTTGAGTGTTTGCCTCCTTCCCCTGTAACTTAAGTAAACTGACTCTTACATTAAGAGCTATAATACTTACCTTATAGCTTTAGGAACCTAAGGAAACCTTATAAACTGCAATAGCCCTGCTACATTCGCCCTCGCTATGCTTGGGCTCTCTTCACTCCCCTCCTTGCCCCCAATTACCTCCCACCCCCAGTACCTCTAAATTTAAAGTACTATAGCCACTCCCCCACTTTCTAGATCCTATCTGCTTTCATCTGGGATAATTTCTCCCACCCCCATTCTTCTACCTACATTTTAATAGCACCTATTAGCTTTCATCTGCATTCTCCCATCCCCTTTCCAGTACCTTTTCCTCACCACTCTATCTTCTGGTGTTGCATCACCTGGTAAAACAGTTCCTTCACTCACTAGCTGAATCACATATAATGATATACTCCTCTTTACTACCCCTCTTGTTCGCACCATACCTCCTTACCTGGTATGAAAACCAGTTTCTCACTGGATTTCAGGTCCCGAAAGGCCATCCTATCACCCCAGCTGTAAATCCTCCCACCTTCAAGCCATACATACAGTACCAGGTCCTATCCAACATCTTGTTCAGTCTATCAACATCTCAACCCCAGGCTCATTAGCTCTAGATCCAAACACTACCACAAACTAATAAACAAATTCCTGAAGTTCACCACCAAGTATAGACTTAACCTAATACTTGGTGGTGATATTCACCCCAACCCTGGCCCACCCACTTCAGATACACATACCCCCTCTACTTGCAATCTAAGCTATAAACCTACAATTAATAGGCCAACTAACTCTCTCCTAGCCTGTCATCTCAATATTTATAAGCAATAATAACAAGGTACATGAATTGCATGCACTTCTGGATGTCCACTCCCTTGAGATTCTCTGTTTATCTGAAACCTGGTTAAAACCTAACACTACAGACAATGAAGTGTTACCACCTGGGTACAACATACACAGTCTGAATCGTGCTTCCAGGAAGGGGGGTGGGGTAGCTGTACTCTATAAATCTGAGTTGAATGTCACCATAGATGTAATACAACCACATCAGATTAATAACTCAGCGATTCTTGCCACCAAATTGCAACTTAATAAAAATAAATGCATTAATATCATCTGTATGTACATTCCCCAGGTAACAATATATCTACACTTGAAGATATCCTGCACTGGCTATCATGTCACTACCCCCAAGAAACCCTACTACTTAGAGACTTTAACATAGACTGGGGCACCTGTTCCTCAGAATCCCCAACCACCCATATTAACCTGCATGCATTTACACAAATCATATCCACCCCTACCAGGATAGGTAAACCCAACCAAAAAGAAAGCATACTTGACTGGGTACTCATAAATAGTCACCCCCAACTGTACACCTCTGGTACCCTCCCTGATGGCCTAAGCAATCACCTTCTCACATATGTAATTAAGCACAAAGCCATTCATTTCCAACAACCCTTACTCAGAAAGGTTAGAAACAATAAAAACTTTGATCCTGCCAAATTCCAACAAGAACTAAACTCATGTAATTGGTCTATTCTAAAACACCTCCCCTTAGAGGAAGCAGTAGCATACTTTAACAACAAATTCCTTGAGATCCTTGATTTGCATGCACCTGTTTGTTCAAACAGAACAAAGGCAAAAACTGTGCCATGACTTTTTAAAGAGTCTAAATTCAAAATTACCCTTAGAAACAAAGCATGGGCTTTATGGCATTCTTCTAAAGACCCCCAAGATCACATGAAATACAGGCAATCCAGGAACAAAACTAAAAAATCCATTTTACAAGACAAAAAACAATACTACTGTAATTTACAGACAGTAAATCAAAATAACCCTCAGAAGTTTTGGGCAGGTTTAAATAATCTACTACATTCTGGACAAACTTCAACCCCAATCCCTGCTGCTACTATTGATAAAACCCCTGAAGCTGTTTCTGACAGTTTTAACCAATTATTTACTGAGACAATTCAAGCCCTAGCTAGCCAACTACCTGCTAGCTCCCCTCGTCCTGAAAGTACCACCCCTAGAAACCTACTTGCATTCAGCTTCCAAAAAGTCACCACTTCACTTATCCGTACTTTGATCAAAAAATTAAAACCCATTACACTTTCTGCTGATCAACTCCTTGCCGAGTACCTACAAAAATCAGCTGATGCTATTGCTTACCCCGTCTCAGTACTAATCAATAGCTAAAGCTAAAATTCCCACCATCTGGAAAATATCCTATGTAATCCCTCTTCACAAAGGAGGCTCTACTGAATTCTCATTATAGGCCAATAGCTATACTCTCTCCACTTGCAAAGATTATGGAAAAATGTATTCATAGACAACTCATGCACCACCTAATCCAGAATCACCTTATGGCAGACACTCAGCATGGCTTCTGTCCTCATCACAGCACTACTTCAGCCCTCCTAGCCTTTACCAACACCATAAACCATAATCGCAACAATAATTGTATATCCTCAGTCCTCTTCTTGGATCTTTCCAAGGCATTCGATACGGTTGATCACCAACGTTTAATCCACACCCTGCAAACATTCTATCTAGATACTAGAGCCCTTCAATGGTTTCAATCTTACCTGAATGGTTGACAGCAGGCTGTCCTCTGGCAGAACAAACTCTCTAATCTTCTACCTAACACCCTTGGAGTACCACAAGGCTCTATACTAGGGCCCTTGCTGTTCTCCATCTTCATTAACGACCTTTATACTGTCATCCCAAAAGTCAGCTGTATCCAATATGCTGATGACTCTACTCTGATTTGCTCGACCACATCTCCAATAGAGTTATGGTCAGCTACCCAGACCATCTTTAATACAATAGAAAACTGGCTTTCTGAATGTCATCTGATCTTAAATCCCCAAAAAACTAAAATGCTGTTATTTTCACCAACAAGTAGGTCTACTGCTTTCATCTTTACCATAAATTCAAATGATGGCACAATAATCTCCCCTGACCCCTCTACAAAACTATTAGGTATCATCATAGATAACAATCTAAAATTCAACCTACATGTTAACCAAACTATCAAAACCATCAATAAAAAACTAGGGTCACTTTACAGAATAAAAGCCTTCCTTACCCCTCCAGCTAAAATTGCCATAGCTCTCTCTCACCTACTTTCAACCCTTCTGTATGCATCCCCTCTACTCTTGAATTTAAACAAGACTGTCCTTAACAAACTCTCAATTTGCTACAACCATATTGCCAGGTTTGCCACTGGGCTGTCTTTTAGGGCACATCATTGCATCAATTTAAATCAGCTTGGGTGGCTTGAACTACCCAGCCTAATCCAGTATAACCAACTGATTATGGCCTATAAAATCCTCTATAATCCGGACAATACTCCTGCACTTAAAAATATTATCACCCCCTATAACAATCCTAGACTGCTTCGATCCTCTAACAAACTACTAATTCAGGCTAGCAAAATTAATAACACAGCCAGTGACTCTCTCTTTGCAAACTCTGTAAGTAGATCCTGAAACTCTCTTCCAGCTGATATTACTTTACTTTCTACCTTAGGTCAATTTAAAACTAGACTCAAACAACATTTGGCACTTAACTGGCTGTGTCAATGTATCAAGTCTGTCTAACTCTCTCTAGAATGTGTAAAAATCTGTTAACTAGCTTACTGTGCAATTTAATTTAATCCTGACTTACGCTCAGGATTAACTTTAACCTGTGGAACTTGTTTAACTTGCTTACTTATGTAATTACTGTAAATAGTCTGTTTGTAATATGTAATGCTGGTATTATGTAATGCTGTATCTGCTTACCCTTGGAGCTTTTCTCCCCGGGCCTCCGTTGAAAATGGACATGCATCCAGTCAGACTATCCCGGTCAACAAATGTAAAATAAATGAATAAATAAATAAATAAAAATAAAATAGAGTAAAGAGGGAATAAGAAACAAAGGCATTGTGGATAGATGCACCTTTAGTGAAAAGAAGATTATGATTCTGTATAACTGCCCAATTCCTTAGGTGGGGTTAGTAGGCATCAAATTAGCTCAAAAACACATATGTTGTTAGCTAGCAGCTGCCACTATTAAGCTATATAAATGCAAAAATACTGAATTTGATTGAATAAGTAAAGAAAACTACATGAATTTATATTTTTAGTTTAATGTGCTATGAATTTATGTCATTCAGTAGCACAGTTAAGCTGAGTAAAAGTGAAAGCCATACATTCAAATGAACAAGTAAAGCCAAACACTGCTTGGTGACTTTAATGCATTTCTTCACATTAAAGTATTTTTTCTTCAAAAAAAACAAGTAAAATGAATCTGGACTGGCAGATAAAAGAATAATTTAATAAGTGCAAACACAAACTAAAAAACAAAAAACAAACTTGTTGCACAAATAACCAAAAGGTAAGCACTTTTGTTTGTACTAATGACAAACTTCCTCTGGCAAATACACATAATTTCCTTCTAGTTTAAAAATGTTAGTGGAAATCAAATTGCATTTCTCATATGCCCATCTCCCTGAGTCATAATGACACACCCCTATTTCACTTACACTATGTCAAAGTGTAGGCAAACTACAATAATAAATACAAATGTGTAAATATAAATGCGTAATAATAATAATATATAATATATGAACTAATTAAATGAATAAATAAACTTAACTACAACCATAAAAGATGCACCTTAAAAAACATCCTGAACTTGATTAATACATACTTGCAAAACCTACTTAAAAATAATTGCTTAAAGAATGCACATTGTAGCTGATTGCTAAACTTAAACTTAAACTTAAACAATCAATTCTTGAAAAAATGGAATTAAAATGGCAAATTCATTTGTGTGCGCATTCTTGGCCAGGGTTGAATGGCATGTTATCTTTAGGCAGTGTTCTGATACTAAAGGCTTTAGAAGGTTAATGTTTAAGTTTAGCATTCAGCTACAATGTGCATTCTTTAAGCAATTATTTTTAAATAGGTTTTGCAAGTATGTATTAGGGACAGTTGAGAGGTTTTGCATGTGTGTGTGTGTGTGTGTGTGTGTGTGTGTGTGTGTGCGCGCGCGCACGCGCATGTGTGTGTATGTGTATAAGTGTTTGTGTCTGTCTGCGTTAAGATGAAGGCTTGTGGAGGTTGGCCACTACTGACCTTTGTTATACATACTTTGCATTTCCAATTATAGCAGGTAGAGGAAGTCAGCCACCAATAATACAATTTATTCATACCAGTTTTATTTTTTATGATAATTTTTATTAATGTAACATATTTACAATATATATATATATATATATATATATATATATATATATATATACAGAAAAGAAGAAATTCAACAGCATATATTGTTATACAATGATAGTAATACATTGAATCAGCAAGGTAATCTTATACAATTAGCACATTAAGAGTCTTAGTATTTCAATAGCAACATTTCAAGGTTATCCCAACCACTAAAAGGCTTAGTATGATTTATAGATCTTATTCTGATCACTTCTTTTTCAGTTTTACATAATGCTGTTAAATTTAAAAATTAATGAGATAAAAAACAGTCAGAAAATGAAGTGCCTCAATAAAAACACAGGATCCACAGATTAAAAACTCTCGAGGCAGTACCATGATACAGAAGAAAACTTTTAATCAAAAAATAAAAAAACGGAATAAAAGCAGTATACCAGGTAAGCACTTTCACATTCACATTGTAACATGTCTGTTGAAGCGTTCAATGTGAACGTGAAAGCGCTTACTTGGTATACTGCTTTATTCTGTTTTTTATTTTTTGATTAAAAGTTTTCTTCTCCATCATGGTACTGCCTCAAGAGTTTTTATCTGTAAATTTAAAAATTATTTGATCATAGGGCCCGAGTCTGATTTCCAATTTTTTGCAATGGCTTTTCTAGCAACTGCCAACAGAGCTCAAAACATCTTTTGCTGTTTGGCTTTTACAGATACAGGAAGAAGAACATTCATTAGTATTACTGATTTAGTTAAAGAACAATTATTGGCCCATAACCTCTTAAAAACATACTTATCTCTTCCCAATATACATTCAATTTTTCACAGTTTATAAGCATGGGTGTTCAATCAGCCTTTATAGCTTTGCTACATCTCTAACAAACTGAATAAGTCATTTTACTAAACTTAGATATTTTATGGGGCGTAACAAACATCCTATGTAAATATAAACTTGAAGAAGTTTGGCTAACTGATTTAAATAGCAACGTTGTATTCTTATTATCTATTGAGTAACTCAGTCCAGAATTTTGCATCAAAAGTATTATTATTATTTATAATTAACTTATATAACTAGGACAAGCGTCCTTTTTAGGTCAATCTACCTTCAATTATAGCATTCATATATTCATATAATGGGGGAATCGTGTTCTGTTCCTCTTTACTCATATTATCCACAAATTCATTTAATTTCTTACTGATGGATAATATTAACTGGTTAGCCAATTCATCCAACTTATATTCTTTCTAAAAATGCACAGGCGACAACTTGGGGGGTATTTATGAAGCTGTAGGGGCAAAGCCGAAGAGAGCGGCCCCTATTAGGACACATTCAACAGTTGCACAACTTCAGAACTCAGGTACTGTGAATTACTCAACCTTTAAGAGTAATGGCAAACAGCAGGCAACTGCTAGTAAAAGAAATATTAAAGTACTATGTGGTGCAGGGTTGGAATCTTATTTAGGACAACAGTTTACTTTTAACAAAGAGAAACTGAGCCCTATGGACAATTGTATTGACAAACAACAAGAAAACTATGAAAAGACTTTGAAAGACTTAATATATGACTTAAACAGCTGGGGGTTATTCGAGGATTACAAATGGACAATGCATACTTAAGTAGATGCCTTGAGTTAAAAATTGTGCCGATGGGGCTTTGATTTTTCAAGATACCAATGGGAATGGAATTAAATGCAGAAAATAAAAAAGAATGCAATTTGTTGTTTGACAGTTTTGGTTTTAAATTTGTGGAGTTTTAATGACAATAAATTATGTCATGTGCTAAGATTTGTTATTCAACCAATGAGAAAAATGATATGTGAAGCAATATGACTTTGTAGATGATGAGTAAGAAAATATTTAATAAGACGTGTCGCAAACTACAAAGAGATGTTGAACAGTATGATAAACAAATGGCTTACACATGGAAGAAGGAAGATAGAGCACATAATAGTACTTATGGTAGAGGTAGGAAATGTTACCCTTACATGGATAGAAATGAAAATAGAACACATTACAATGGTGAAAAAGTTTTTTTAGGCAGGAATCAACAATGGACAGGGGAGCTCAGGGATGCATGGAGGGGGGAGAGAACAGAAGAGAGGCGGGGTGCATTCTTGGCAGGGGAAGGAAGGATGGAGAAACGAGACAATGAAGTGGAGCCAAAGCAGCATAATGACATACAATTCAGTATGGGGCAATTTAATATATAATTACACACAATTAAAGCTCGAGAAAACTCACTTCATGTTGTCCACAAAAGGTATGAAATATGTCCCTTATGAAAAATTCGATGTAGTAGATACCTTATTGGAGTTTAAATTGTACTTAAGGAAATTAAATTTGGCCATATACTTTCAGGACAACCAAAGAAGTGTGCAGGAGAATGTGTTTAAGAAAAAAAGTAAATATACGACCCCTTTACATCCTACATTAGTTACATATGAGAGGTTGGTCACAGAGGAAATGTATAAGTTACAAGAGAAATGTACAAAGGGAAAGAAAAGGTACAACTTAAGTAGGAGGAAAACAAATTATTAAATGAAATCTGTTATGCGACCAGCATTCGAGTTATGAAACCAGATAGGTGGGGGCATAGTACTAGTAGAAACACGGGATTATAATAACAAAATATTTGAAATATTACATAATGATAGTAAGTATATGGTATCTTTTATTAATGAAGTAAATATCGGACACAGAAGGATTGATTTATATCTAGAGGAGTTCCTTTTGGACAACAGGATAGATATGAATTTGTACAACTTTCTGAGAGTGGAACATCCAGTACTTGCCACTATAGTAGGGATCCCAAAGATCCATAAAAGTATTGAAGATCCCCCTTACAGGCCCATTATTTCCAGGAGTAGGTCTAAGACATCATATGGGAAAGTAATAGACGGGTGGCTAAAAGCAATATATAATAGAGTGCACCATATAGTGAACGATGCATGGGATTTTTTGGGAAGGTTGAAACCAGAAATTTGGAATGAAGGGTTTGTGTTTGTAACCATTGATGTGTTGGACTTGTTCTTCAGCATCCCAAAGGAAGAAGGACTAGAAAGGTTTAGTAACAGTATTCAGAAGTATATGAATTTTGAGTGGGAAAAGACAAGTTTAATTTGTGAGTTTATGTCTATTGTATTAGATTTTAATTACGTCTGGTTTGAGGGTGAATACTAGAGACAAAAAATCAGGGTAGCTATGGGGGCGGTGTGTGCCCCCATATATGCAAATATGGTGTTGCTAGATTGGGAAAGTGAATATATTTTGGATAGTCAATATGCTAGTAAATGTATATGCTACACTAGGTTTTTGGATGATATTTTTATTTTATGGGATGGTACAACATGTTAAGTAGATGCATTTGTGAAGTATTTGAATGGCACCAGCAGTTATTTAAAATTCACCCATAGTAGTAGCATGACAGGGATAGCATATTTAGACATTTTTGTATTGAATGGGACAGCAGGATTTAAATCCAGAATATATACAAAAGAAACCTTTAGCAACTCATATTTAGAATACACTAGTTGTCACCCAGCAAGTCAAAAAAAGAGCATCATCAAGGGTCAGTGCGTACGAGCTGTGAGAATGACATCTGATTTCAACTAAATGAAGAAAGAGTTAGCATATATAGGAAAAGTATCTGGGGAAAGGGGTTACCCCAGATATTTAATTGATGATGCCACTCAATATGTAATGAGAGAATGGAGGAAAAATACAAACCACTACTTGGTATTGGGTTGGAGAAATACAGGGGATAGCATGAGAATGAGCAGGAAAATTCATACCATAAGCTTGTGTTGTGGAGTGCAGTCCATATGCTGAGGAGACAAAGAAAATAAGGAGACAAAATTGGAATGTTCTAAGAAGTGATGACTGGGTTTATAGTAAAGTGGGTACAGGGCCTATGTATGTTCACAAGACTGGGTCTAACCTTAAGAATAGGTTTGAGAGAGTGTAAGGCAGAACAAAGGGTGACATTGAAGATGGGTACACCAAAAAATGTGGGCAGTGTCAGCAGTGTAAGGAGATTATGGAAGAGAAATTAATTGCATTAGGGGACGCCAACCACACTAGAGTAAGGTTCAAGAAAGGGAGTTGTGTATCCCAACATGTCATATACTTGCCTAAGTGTATGGCATGTCCAAGTTATTATGTGGGGAAGACAGACAGAGAATTGAGGAACAGTATATATGAGCACACCTACTGCATAAGGAAAAATGATAAAAACAATGCTTTGTGTAGACACATACTCAAATATGATGCAAGCCACGTGTTTAAATTTGGGATTTTAGAACAGGTAAAGGTAGACTTAAGGGGAGGAAATGTTAAGGTCAGATTAGCAGAAAAAGAGGTCAAATAGCAACTCAGGCTAAATGCAACGAAAGAACCTGGGTTGAATGACCATATTCCCACTAAACCAATCTTGGATGCAAGGATATAAATGACATGTTGCAGTAGGGTATATGTATGCACAGAATAAAGTCAGAAACAAGTGAATAGAAAAAAATAAAATAAAAGCTGGTGCAACAAGAAAGGAGGCAACATGTCAGGTTATAATGTCCAAATAACTAAAGTGCAGTATTGAGTGTTAAAGATGTGTATATACATATATATATATATATATATATATATATATATATTAATATAGCACAAATGAGTATTAATATGTTACATATGTTTTTTCTCTCACATATGTGTTCTTATACTATACAACAAAAGTGTAATATTGCATTCTAAAGAAGTACATATATTTTTTAAGATAGCACAAATTATTTAAAAATGTATAAATGTGTTTTTATACCAAAATGTGATATACATATACACATGATTATTTTATAGGTATACTTAGAAACTGTATGGTAACAGGGTGTAACTTAAAACTGCATAGGCTGAATAAGCAGAATTAATGAACATTCATAAGGTTATGTTTTATTCATGAGAAGGTCAATTGATTGAGCATTCCCAATGGATCTTGATTTTTTTGAAAATGTATTATATAGGGGGGAGAAACACCCATTTCATTGTTCTGATGAAGTCTGCAGTTAGCAGATGAAAGTGCTTAACCTGTGTGTAAAATAGTTTTAACCCTCAGGGGTTCGTTTTTATTTGTTTTCTATTAAAAGTGATTTTTGAAAGTAAGCATTTGCAGTGAGCTACGGTCCTTCTCAGAGCATATTCGGTATATATTTTTGGTTTTTTGGTCACATATACACTTACAACTTGGTATTAACTTATATTCTTTCATTAACTATGATGGGGACTTAGTTTTTCCTTTTTTCAAAGCAATCAGACCGTAATACTAATCCATTCCTTTTCAGTAAATTCATTTTAACATTGTACTAGGTTTCCTTAAATCTAGAGGTTTGTACAAATTTCCATTTTGATATTAATGGAGTATTAAAAACATATTTCTTAATTGTTTTAAGAATTGATTTCATATATGCAGAGTCTAAAGAGTAAAATAAATTTCCTGCTAAGGTATTTTTTGTTAACCAGATGAAAAGATTATTACATATTTCTAATTTATCATATTTAATAAACTTATAAGAATTTAGTATAATCTGCTCCTGGATGGTTTTCCATTGACTAGTATAAGTCGACTCTATCCAGAGTATAACAAAGTTAAAACTTGCAGCAATATAATAAGATTTCTACATCTGGGAAAATAAATATCACCATACTCCCATAATCTTATATGATTTCTATAAGCAATTATTGGCTTTTTAGGATGCCATAAGAATGAAGTTAAAAATTTTTGTCAAGTATTTAAGCTATTAAATGCAGTCTCTCTCTCTCTCTCTATATATATATATATATATATATATATATATATATATGTTTACTATTGAAACCTTGAAACTGCATCCATCGATCGGCATCAAACATTGAACAAATATCTTGAAAATTGGAATATGGAAGAAGCAGGAAACTTGAAACTGAATACATCAACTCTGGTAGTTTCATGTATTCGACATATCAGGAGGCGACGTCAGTCTCCCAAGCTATGTACCTTAATGGACCATGACACTCTAGAGTCAACGGTACATCACTTTTATTATTGTGCAAGGGGGCAAGCCCCCCTGTACCCCTCACACCCCCTGCATATTATATATACCAACTCCAAGATTGCACTACAGTGAGGAAATGGGTTAATTCCCTGTTCCTCACTGAACCGTGATCTCCACTCAAAATTCCAAAGTCAAATACTCGAACTATACTACCCATGTGAGGTAGTGTAGTCGATATATTAGGGTTTGCAAAACTGCCTCTTGGAAAACTGCAAGTCAACATTGTCACTCTCAGTCGACTGCAGTTCACAAATCTAATTCTAAACTCTTTCTCTCTCTCTCTCTCTCTCTATATATATATATATATATATATATATGTATAGTTTACTATCAAAATATGGAATGGCACTTATGCAAAACTGGAACAGACAAATGCATGTTTTCCAGTTTCTGTTATGCCATTCTGAAAATGTTTGAATGTACATTAGCAAATGGTAGTGTACATTCGCTTTTGTGCATTCAATGTTCTGATAACTGATCACACTACAGTGGGTATCAGGAAATGTACCCTTTTCCTCATTGTAGTGCAATCTCAGAACTAGAATATATAATTTGCAGGGGTGTGAGGGGAGCAGCACCCACATAGGAAGCAGGGTGGCTTGCCCTCACCCTGCAAAACTGTAAACAATTGTGCTGTAGATGTACAGTTGATATAGCAACTTCAATACAAATGCCTGAGAGTCTGATGTCACCTCCTGGTATTCCAAATTTGTTCGAATATGGAAGCTGAGGTGATGATTTTTAACATTCTTTTAAAGCAACATTGCCAAATTGAGAATGTCAGTTCAATCAAGTAAGTGGATATTTTTTTTTTGATTTTCAACTTTTTGATAGTAAACCTACACACACATATATATATATATATATATATATATATATATATATATATATATAAGGGATCCCTTCTAAATCTCAAAGTACTGAAAGATCGACTTTCAGTATTTCGAGACTATAATATCAAAAGTGCAGTTAACAGAAACTGCACTTTACTGAGTGTTATGTTACCACATCTGCTGTTGGGGTGTTGGTGTTTTGGTTTGTGTTTGTGGTGCATTGTGGTTTGGGAGTGAGATGTGGTAGACGATGTGTGGCTGTTTATGAAGATTCAGCTAAGTTACTAGTGTTTAAAGTTTATGGTTGGGTTTATTGTTTTGTACTGTTTTGGACAGTTTTGGGATTTGGTTGGATTAGATGTGATTTTGTGTTACTGTTGAAGGCGGTGTGTTTTTTGAATGTATAGTGTGTGTGTTTTTTGCGTGTGTGTGTGATGGTGTACGAAGTAAGTGTAGGGTGGGTAGCTATAGCTTTTTGTGTTTCATGGTAGTGTGGAGCTGGTATATATAAGTAGTGGGGGTGTGGGGTGCAGACCCCCACATGAGAGGTGCAATGGGTCTTGCCCCCTGCTTATGCATAGATTTTGTAGGTGTGTGTGTGTGTTTGATAGTTTACTAAAGGTGTAGGGGAGATGAAGTTTGTGATGTGGTGGAGGTTATATTACAGAATTGAATGTCACTTGCTGTAAATTTGGTATTTTAAAATGTTGGTATAGTGCCATTCAGTTTTGTAATATTTCGGTATAGTGGGTGTTCAGTTTTTTGTTCTCGAGATACTGAAAAGTCAGTCTTTCAGTATTGCATGATTTAGAAGTAGACACACAAACACAAAGACACACACACACACACACACACACACACACACACACGCACGCACGCACACACACACACACACACACACACACACACACACACACATATATATATATATATATATACATTTTTTAACAAGAAGTAACCCTTCTTCAGTTACTTTTTCAAAATTATTATTCATAATCTTATTTGTATCTTAAAATCATTTTATTCTTAAATATTTTTGCTCTTTTCCTTCCTAATTATAGTACTATTTATCTTTAAACTTACTATCTAGTAATTTTTTTAATACCAAATTTTCAGTATTATTATTACTAAATTTCAGCAGTGATACTTCAGTTTGTTCAATTTCCTCATCTATTTCTTTGATTGAATAATTTAAATCTCATATAGTTAGTAAAACATCATCTGCAAGAGGCTGTATTTTAGATTGACAATCTATGTTAATTGAGACTCCGTCAATTTTTTTCATAGCTTTTTATACGATTAGCTAAGGGCTTGATAACTAATGCAAATAGTAGAGAAGACAAGGGGCACCATTGCTTTGTCTCTTTGTTTAAAGTGAATCCTTGAGAAATGTAAAATACAATTTTAACATATGTTTTGGAATCTCTGTACAGTTTTTTTAATATTCCAATAGACTGTTCTGGAAATGCAAATGCTTCTAAAGTTTTAAACAAGTAGCTCCAATCTACAAAATCAAAAGCTGTCTCAATATATAAATAGTTTTCAGTTTTATAAACATCAGAATTATTATTTTTTATCTATATCTTGATCCTCCTGGATTTTTTTAAATATTAATAATTTCTTCTATGAATGAGGTAAGCCTATTAAAGGACTGAGGATTTTGGATATTATTGATTTGTTCCTTTTTTGCTTAACCTCTTACTATTAGCTAATCTATGTAGATTTTTTGAAGTCGTAGCATAACTGTGCAATTTTATTTTTTCTAAAGTTATCTCCACTTTATGCATTAAAACCTTTTGATATTGTGTCATTATTTTTTTAATGACTTTGGTATTATCTAATTTATTTTTTTGTTGTTTAAACCTCACTTTATGTGTATCATCCTGTATTTCTAATAATTCTTTATCCCACTCTGTCATTTTATTACTAGCCCATAGTATGATTTTACTAACCTTCTGCTTTTATTAGTAAATCAACTAAATTATTATTACTAATCCTTCTATTTAGTGCTTTAGATGATGTCAGTATTTTAGCTTTATTCTTGTATCTTCTGCATTAGATATGGAGTTAAAATCAACTAGTAAAATTACACTACCCTTCCAATGACTTTGTAGGATGTTTAAGTGATCTTTGGTCACTCTTGCACCTATTCCAGGGATCCAGTAAAAATTAGCTAGTGTATAGAGTTTGCCATTATATTTAATCATTACAAATATATACATTCCTTTGGGGTGATTAATGGATTCCATGACCTTAGGCATTACGGTAGATTTGTTTTCTAAAATATTGCAATTCTTCTGCTATTTTTGCTTAAAGAAGCAAATAACATTTCATAGCCTAAGTTATTTAAATATCGTATATATCTTTATCTATCAAGTGAGTCTCTTGCAAAAATATGTCTCCTCTATTTAATTTTAGATATCTCATTAGTGATTCCCTTTTGTTGCCATTATTTAATCAATTTACATTAATGGATAATAGATTGAAACTATCAATTCTATGTATTCAAAAACATTTCTTTTAAAAGATAATAGGACACATTCTTCCATCATATTAATTTAATTATATATAAGACACTAATGCATTCCTCCAACACTATCTTAACATTCTACATTTTTTAATTCTTCTTTTCTACAAACTAAACTATTAAAACTCATAAATAACAAAATCAAAGACAAGTCTACAACTATAACTGTATATACTGGTAATAAAACACAATCTATCATGGATCCCAAAGTTCCCAGTTTGCCTAAAAATTCATCAAAAACTAGACAAAAGCTACTGCAACTTTCATTAATATAATATTATATATAGGTCAAAAATAATAAGAGGCTATTTATTTAGTTTTATATTTTGCCATTTAAAACAATTCCCCCATTACTACACAAAGTTTTAATAATCATCTTCTATTAATCACAACTATTAAATAATCCAACAAATAGTATATTATGTACCTATTTATGTAATTTTAGTATAAACATTACCCATTAAATATTCCTAAATTATTTACTCATTCAACAGTATTATAACTAGATCTCTAAATAAATAAATAAGTATAACAGTGTGGGACTTGAAGAGATAAAGTCATCTGTAAACTTACAGGTGACAGGTAATCTTATCATACTAAGCTATAATACAAAAGGGAAATCAGTGCACACATATTGCATAGATTTAACAAAACCTTTGAATTAATTTTTAAAGTACAAGTGTCTATATCTCAAAATTGTATACTACTTTTAACATGACAAATATCAAAATATTTAGAATTCCTTTAGCTTAATAAACTACTTTATAAAAATATATACATTACTGAGGTCAAAGAGAATGTCGTGCTATGTATATGGAGTCAAAAAGATATTTGTAGTCTATATTGTTTTCAAAAGTTACAGTTTGTTCAATTGAGATCCTATTCTCTGCTACCAGATTCATATTGAACAATCTACTTTACTTTCTATCAAAATGGATGTACTGATGCAGCGATAACATACTGAAATTTCAGCTCTGACTTATGAAATTAGTTATTTCAGTTAGTATTAGTGAATCTAATAACATGCAACATGTAAAAAAGCTTCAAAGTTCACATGACCAAGCTTCAAATTTTAGCTTTCAGATTATTTTCAAATATTTTATATGATTTTCTATGGAAATTAAATGAGCTCTTGTATATTCACATTTCTGCCATATGGAGGTATATATAATAGACATCTTTCTTAAAAGCAGTTTGTTATTTAAATATATTTTTTTATTTTTGATTTTCCCACTAGTATTCTACCGTAGTCTATACATCTTGTACTTCTAAAATATTCAAAGAGCTATTTGATCATCAGCCCTCTATCAAAGATTATAGTATGTATACATATTCCTTAACTTGCTGATACTGCTGTTTTATTAATCTTATATATTAATTATCTCATTCCTTGTACACTTGCATATTATTCATAAGATGTTTACTCTTCTTATTAATTTTAGTATTACAAGCAATCTTGACCATGTATAAAATAATTCCTGCTTGTTTAATTTGAATGTGTCATTTTAGCCATTGTGAATTGCTGTTCTGATCTAAGCTTTACATACTGACATCAGCATTTGACTACAGTATATAAAAATGACAACTCACTACACACAGCAGCTGCTAATTTCCTCTGTGAGTTTCTCATTCCTCTTAATTCTTTTAAGCTGTTCTAATCAGTAACAAACATCTAAATTTACTTCTTTCAATTAATAAGTACAGTTAATATGTATAGTTAGAGATAATAACACTACAGTATTAACATGCAAAATGTAAACAAATTATATGTTACAATATCTTAGTATAAAACATTATTATAGCTTTTGTCTTACCAATTCTTCACTTCTGTGAAAAGAAAAAGGTGTTATTTTGAGTAGATTTCTCACATATAGACTTGAAAAAGAGAAAGAAAAAGAAAGTTATTTTCTTTTTTCATAAACATCAGTGATGAATTTTGACCTAGATTTTCTTCAGGACTGCTCGAGGTGGGAAGAATCTGACAGAAATGGAACATTATTTTGCTTTCAAGTTTTCTCTAAGTGTCAGTTGCTTCATAAATGGCCTATGAAAGGAACATGTCATGCCGGAACAAAGAAAACAAAATCACCAGTACTTTGAACACTTGCAATTAGCATATTACTTAGATATGACAGTCAGTTAACCAAGCAATGTACATACCAAACAAAGTAGAACAAATAAAATAAAATTCTTAACTTACAATCTTAAAGCCACTGATTCTATTGCTTATAATTTAATGACATTCTCTTACAGGAAGTATTTGTTTAACATTTAGAAACATGCTTATAAGTTTAGTTAAATGTAATATATTAAGTTTTTCACTGTAAATAAAGTAAAACAGTAAAACTAACTATTTATATTCCTCATCATGAAAAATATTTTAGCTTAAAATATAAATATATACTTACATATGTTTTGAAGCTTAAAGTTCAACACAAACCTTTTACTTAAAGGGTAAATCTATTGGTTAAGAAAATAAAAATCCTGTGATCAGAAAATGAAAGTCACTTGTTTTAGGCTTTTTAATTTCAGAAGCAGTTTTCCAAGAATTCAGCTCATTCTGTCTCTTCAGGGATATACTGTTCTACTCCATTTCATCAGTATTAATAAGGATTTTAAATTTTTTACAAGAGTTCTCTGTTTTGTTTCATAAGTGTTTATGACTTCAAACTGAAGTTTTTTTAGGCTTGTATGCTGTTAGAAGTTTTTATTTCTAGCTTAATTAAAAGTATTTTTTCTAGTAGCTGCTGCTAAGTTTTTTGAATTTCCATGCTGTTCTGATTTCTTTCTTGTTAGCTTTTTTTATCTTTTTTAGTGTTTTTATTTAGCTTCATTTGTCTTTTTTCTGGCTTTATTATTTTTGTTTGCACTTAATTTTAAATCATTTTTTTCTTAAAACTTGTATATTTTTTCTGTTTTAAAACATTTTAAAAAACAAAAATCTTTTTTTTTTTTTGCTAACTCTTCTATCTAAAGTTAAGTCTTTTATCTCTGTAAAAAACAAATATTTTTTGCTGAGAGTTAAAAAGTTTTAGCTGAAGGTAAAAACAAAATAGCTTTTGCCTTACCCTTTTGAAAGGTTTACAAAGTTAAAAGTGCCAGTTTTTTTCTTTGGTAGACTTCAGGGTTCTGAATTGGCTGTTCCAGTCCACATTCTTTAAGTCCTTCTTTGTTAAAGTTGACCTAAATTTATTTTATTCTTGGCCACTTGGGGTCATTTCCAAGGCCTTCATTTTCCCCTCTGTGACAGGAGTTGTTTGAAAACTTCTTTGAGGGTTGTTTGCTTGTTGTTTTATTTTTTCCTTTGAGGAAAGGGAAAAAACACCATTTTCTGGCTTGGAGTTTTTTTTTTTTTTTTTTTCTGCTATTTCTTTTTTTTTAGCTGGTTATAGAAGTCATTTAGAGGCCTTTTTCCCTGCATTTCTTTACTTGGCTTTTTTTTTTTTGGCTTAATTTTCTTTTTTGTTTTTGCTAATTTTCTTTGCTATTTGCTGTTTTTCCGCTAATTTTTTTTTTTTATCTCTTTTTCTATTTACTTTTTTTTTCTGTATATTTGAATTTTTAAATGTTAAAATAACACTTTTGAAACAAAATTGCTATTGACTATTTTTCCACTCTTAAAAAAAAAAAAAAAAAAAAAAAAATTAAGGCTTTTTGTTTTTGAACTGTTTGAAAGTTTGTTAAGGTTTTTTTCAAGGCTGCTGTTTCTGTTTCTGAATTGTTTTGAATTCAGATTGTTTCCTTCTCTGTTGGGCAGTGAGTTTTACTGAAGTGATCACTGGCAAAATTGAAGGACTTCATCTTCTTTTGTTTCTGAGGCTACCCACTTGGTTAGTAGTTGGTTTGGGCACTGTTGGTTCTCTTCCATAACTACTGAGGAAACCTTGCCCTGTTGGCTGGTGGTAACTCTTTTTTCTGTTGGTTTACTGTTGGTGAAGCAAGTATTTTTCTCTTCTTTGGTAGTTGGATTTTCTGCATAGCTGCCTTTTGGTTTTTTTTTCTTATTTTCTTTTTGTTGTTTTTCAGCAGCTTATTTTAGATTTTCTGTTCTAGTTTTCTTATTTTCTGTTGTATTTTTGTTATTAAGTTTTTTTATTTTGCTTTTTGTTATTTTTTCCTGCTTGACTTAGCACATTTTTGTGTTTTCATTTTTTTCATTTTTTGCACATTTATTGCTTGACCTTACTACTTGCCTTTTTAATGCAAAAAAACAAAATCTAATTTAAAATCATTTTTTCTATTAAAAAAAAAGTTAAAAAAAAAATCAAAAGTTTTTTTATTGTTTTCTGTTTGTTTAAAAAATTTCTAAGTTTGCTTGCTTTTTCTGAGTTTTCTGGTTTCTTTCTTAACTGACTTGCTTTGGCTGAAGTCCTTTTTGCTCTCTGTTGATCAGTGAAAGTTGTTGGTTAGCTATTTTCCTTGTGTGTTTAGGAGGCCTCTTCCAGCCACTAATGTTTTATTTTTTCCTTTTGCCTGCTTTCTCTACTTTAGTGACCCCTGCTATCAAGCAGGCTTTTTCTTGCCTTCTGCGTTGTGGCTCTGACTTGCCACTAGCAGCTCTCTCGGGCTGTCCCGATTTGGTCCTTTTACTCTTGCAGAAAGTCTGTTCTCACATTTTGCCAGGAACTGCCACTACTGCGAATGCTGTTGGCAGTTTTCTTTACAAAAACACTAGCACTGAAACTCAAGTGTTTACTTTTTGTCTAATAAGCAGCTCTTCTTGTAAGCTTTTTCCCCCTTTCCTCTGCCAAGCTCTTTCCTTCTCAGCTTTACTCACAAAAAAGCTTTAGCATTTCTTATAAGCATAGTCTCATCCTCCCCTGCCTTCTCTACCCAGGTGGTGAATCTGGCGTCCTAATTCTTCTGTTTCTGTGGTGAATCTGACTGAAGACCTTTCTCCCCCTGCCCCTGCGCAGACTACAATTCTGAGACCACGTAACACTATTTAGCGTAACTGGAGCTCTTGTGACTCTCCTGAATGCCAGAGGAGGCAGAGCTCAGCTGGCTCCAGACCCAGACTGGGAGAAATAGGCAACACACTACAACAACATACACACCTACCCAAATCACATAACTGTGACCACACAGCTGGAGGCAACAGGACAACACACATACTAAACAGCAGAGGCCTAAAAAGGCACGAGGCAAGCAACACTGAAAGCTCAACAGCAGCAAATACACAAACAAAAAAACACACACAAACACAACACACACATAAAACAAAAACAGCAAACTCAATACACCACCTGCCCTTAAGGCCAAATACAACACCAAACATACTTGTCATATCCACCCACAAACTCACCAAACTGCAAACACAAGTACACTGAAGACTGAGTCTAACAGACTGTACCATAGGGCACTAGAATCCAGCACTAACAAGAAGGTCAAAGTGCTGCAGCCGGACTTCATCAGCCGACACATACAGTCATTTCTCAGCAGCTCCAACAGCAAATGCAAACCAAGCCTCCTCCTACATGAAAGAGACATTATGAGGTCTGAGGATGTAGCCCAGGCAGGTATGACCCTGACCTTGAGAAATATCCCTACCAGGCTCTGCATGTGATAAGAATGATGCAACCTTAAGATGATAAGATGATCAGCTTTAATGATGATACTATGGTGTCATTCAATGGGAAAGGATCTGTCTGTTCTTCTGCTGGATAACATGCTGGTCTCTGTCAATGGGGGCGGCAGGATGTGGCTGGCGCTTGGCTGCCCTACATAGGCAGGCTTGCTCATCCCCCCATAGTGCCTTTTAGGCAAGGCTCAAATTACAAAAACCACCCTAGAACACAAAAGTAAAAAGAAGGAAAACCTCAAAAAAACCTACACATGCCAACAAAAAGTAATTCCATGCTGCCAAACTTGTGTCAATTCAAGAGTATGTGTCTCACTCTGGATCGACACCTTTCGGCCTACCAACTTGCACCCCACAGCACCTCAGAGCACCCCAAACTAGTCAAAGGCTCCTGAAAGCATCCCAGCACTATCAGATATTCATCAATATTAATAGTGAAAATTGGTGGCTCACCAACCAACACCGAGACAGAGAAGGTCACACGAAACACATTCACTTAACCACCACTTGGTATGTACCATCAGCAGGCCAGCACAAGCTTGCAAAAGGTGGCATGTTACAGGCCACCTTCTCACAATGCACTTCACAAAACCTTCCTGAAAACAATGGAGGATAACCAACATAAAACCCACCAAAACAATGGAGGTATAAAATATTAACATCAAACACTGACCAACTCTTCCATAACTCAAACTCCATGGCCTGGAAGGTTCAAACTACAGCCCAACTCAAAGCCCAAAAAACAACTAGATCTCATCAACACGAGAAACATCATCATCAATTCATCCATCATCACCTTGATCTCAAATACCCAACAATGAGATCATCAACCCTCACTGGTGATATCATCATCACCCTGATACCTTGGAGGTCCTCATAAACCACCCAAGTGAAATAAAAACAAAAAATAAAAAAAAACAAAGTAAAACTCTACAAATCAAAAAAAAAAACTTTGTGCTCCTTTACTTAAGGTGGTCTCAGTGGTAAACATTACAAAAACATAAACCTGTTATAAACCCAGCTGACCAAAATCAAACCAACAAAACAAAGTTCATGCCTTTTGTACCAATCCAGTCGCGTCCAGTCTGGACCCCCCCCAAAAACAACAAGTCCTACAACAAAAGGAGGAAGCTACTACAACAGAGCAAAAAAGGTAAGACACCTAAAGGAGCAAAAAGTAAAAAAGTAAAAACTAAGAGCTCTCTAAAAAAAAAAAATTAACAAAAATCATCCAAAAAATCACTCAAAACTCAAAAAAAGACAACTCAAAACACTTCTCAAAAAAATGTCAGAAACTTAGGAGGAAACTCTCAGAATCCCTCAGAAAAAAATCAAAGAAAAATGATGGAAGATTCACACACACTGCACACATACTGAACGACACACACTGCCAAAATACCCCCCCCCAAAGGAGAGATAAATATCTCCCTCCCCAGAAAGGAAAAATCTATACCAACATCTCACCCGAGGTTCTCTCACAAAAAAAAAACAAAAAAACAGGGACCATGGGGGACCAGGAATGTGCTCCACGAACTCAATCCTGACTCAATGAGGAATTAAACCCGTAGTTTAGGATTAGGTTTAATCTTAGCATCACACCCAGCACCAGTGCGGCACTCAAGGGGCTCTGTACCAAGGGTGGCGCACGCCCATCCCACAAATTACCCGACCCTGGAAATTACTGACCATTAGCTTGACAAGCCTTATCTGCAAAGCCATGGAGCCTCAATCCATGGAGCCATGGAGATCATAATAATAGGGATAACCCAGTTTTTATCCACTTTCATGGATCCAACTTTCTTTTGAACTTGTCAACTTTTAAATGTTTTTGACTTTGAAACAGTGCGTTTTCTAAGGCCAAAAGAACCACCTTGGCCAGTACCCCCCCCCTGACAAGGCCTGACCCACAATACACTCCAGGTATCTCATCAAAAACTCATCACTCATCATGTAAAAACCATACAGCTTAGAGACCTTGCAAGTGACTGGCTGAAGTGACAGAAACCACAGGAACAGAGTGGAGCCATGTCAGAGAGACTCAAAATGTGTCAGTGGTTGTCCTGTCACAGTCAGTCTCCTCTTGTCTCTCAGTCATCTACTTTCTTCAACAAGTACAAGCTTTCACAAGTACAACTGGCTGACAGAGGGCTATGAAACTTGGCCTTGGTGCCAAAAAAAAAACATCTACACAGAATACCTTCTTCAGAACAGAGAGCCTCAGAAAAGCGGATGGTGCCAGGCCACTGAGCCATGGTATAAAAAGAAAAAAATAGTCATAGTCTTCACCCGGGGAAAAAAAAGGTTACCCTAGCTACCATATGGGTGGCATCATCCACTGAAAAAAAAGTCATCAGGGGGAGGGGGGGACCAGGGTTTTGGTAGCCTCGTTCGACACACTCTGTGTTGCTAGTAGTTAGAAAAAAACTACATACATTGCCCACCTGATCATGAAGGATTCACATCTAGTTCACTGACCCGACACCTGCAGCAGCTCCAAAAAGGGTTCCTCACCAAAAAAAAGGGTCTCAAATCTCAAAAATATGTCCCATGCTTTGCCGCCATGAAAGAACTCCAGAGGCATTCAGTCTCACATACCGCTTGCTCAGGGTGACCCTGTGCCCTTGATATAAGGCCATGTCAAATGAATGAAAAATCCTCAATCCCTCAAAAAAAATCTAGATGGGAGACTTAAACCTTGACTTTAAGCCTTGTTATTAGTTGAGGGAGGACGCAATTCATCACAGAGATTCCCCACCAGAACAAAAAAACTGCACATGTGAGTACATGTGGTGAGAGCCGCAGGCTGCTGGCCTTTCAAGAGGATCCAATTGACCAATGGATGAGATGCAGATATATTAGGGATTACTTCAGTGTGTCATGACAGAGACAGCACAGCAAATATAAAATATATAGTTATTCAAACTAAAGGGTGGTGAGAAGGTAATAATGGGCTAGGCTTATAAATGCCCTTGGGCAGATAGCCTAGTATGAACCTATGAACCTATGAACTATGAACCTATTAATAAGGATTTTATTGCAGTTAACAAAAGTGGATGTCTCCTCCATTGTGTTAAATATTTTGGTTTCTTCAGAAAGAAATAATTTGATTTTTTCAGGAAATGCTAAAGTGGCTTTAATATTGTTCTTTTTATGTTCCTCAATCGATGGTAAACAGGATTTTCTTTTGCTCAGTATTTTACTGGAATAATCATTGTCAAATCTAACCACGTGTTCACCTATTTTAACAGGTGAGTTGGACCATGTTTTTTCTAAGCTAGAATGAACTTAACTGTAATTGAAAGTGGTGGTGAGTTTTCCTCCTTTGAAGGTGCTTTCAGGGATCTATGTGTCCTTTCAATTCCAAAAGATAAAGTTTCAGGAAGATTTAATGGTTTATGTGGTAATTAAGATGTTTATTATATTGTCTCCATCATACTTTTCAGGTATACTATAATTTATAATGTTCTTCTCAGTTTATTTTCTAAATCATAAAGTTCTTCTATGAGCCAGTTATTTTGTTTTAAAAGAACTTCAGTCTGAGCCTCA
Organism: Protopterus annectens; assembly: GCF_019279795.1. NCBI lineage: Eukaryota > Metazoa > Chordata > Ceratodontiformes > Protopteridae > Protopterus > Protopterus annectens. Next base: position 895,175,924 of record NC_056744.1, on the reverse strand, counting down.
CCTTTAGTTATTCTTCCTTCATGATCATTTAAAGTTCCTTCCATACTGCTTATTTGTGTACTTTGTTGTTTCATAAGCATTTCTAAATGTTCCATCTTTTTTCTGTTCTCTTCTTTGAAACATTCTAGTTTGGTATCCAGTCTGTCTATTTTAAGTAATATTTTCTGCATACTAAATATTGCTGACTGTATGTCTTTCTTAACACAAGAATCCTGAGTACCATTTCTTGAGTGACTCGTGTTTAAGTCTCTTCTCTCTTAAACAAGCAGTTGAAATTCTGACAAAAAGTACTGCTTTTTAAGAACTTGAAGCTATAAATCATATAAATAAATGTTTTATTATTTTTCTGTCAGAGAAAAGCTTTCAGTCACATAGCTTTCACCAGTTGCTTCTCTCAGTTAATCATCTTGACCAGACACTCCTAATCATACCAATTTTAGACTAAGTTTGCACCATTACACTGAATTGACATATTGTAATTAAAAATGAAGAAAAGGAGATGACAAAAGACAAAACCTTGAGGTACACCAAGAGATGATGGAAGATAGAAATACAGTATACTGTTAAATCTAAGCGTTTAATTTGGCATGAAGATAACTGTTAAATGTCATCTGTATGGCACTTGTTTGCTCTCCATATTTTTCTTACTTCTGAATCTGTTTTTTTCTGGTACTTACCTTTCCTGTCACTTCAAAGACAATGCTGGCTGATGATTACCACAAATATAACTTTGGGAAATTGTGTCTGGACAACAGATATTTCAGATGATTGTAAACTAAATAACACAATCATAGCAATAAAAGGTAATGCAGTATATTACAAAAATACCTGATATAGTAGTGATGACTTGACTTTTGATAATTAGTAAACATAACACCATGAAACTTAGCAAAAAGGATACAAATTACAATATAAATACCAATGGTCAATTAATAAAAAATGAGAATGTCATTAAAAATCAAGGGCAGTGTTAGCAATTTAAAATTTGGCCTATGAGTATTTATAACAGTTAGAAAATCATGTACTTTAAAACATTTATTTCCAAAGAGCATATCTAGTTATTCAAAAAGATCACTGTACCATTTTATTTCTTACTGATCCAACCCATTATTTTCACAAAGTGCTGCATTCTGTGGCCTTTCAAGTAAGTCACAGAAGCTACTTTCAAAGGTCTAATGATTCCTTACTACAAAAATCATGAGGTTAGAAAACTTGAGATGTTGCAAAAGGTTTCAGGAACTGTAATTATATTCTTACACATTAATTAGAGGTGACATGTAATCTATAAGATCATATTTGGACTGACTTTGTTTGAAATTTTATACCTTGAACAAACCAGTGAGGAACTAACATCAGATTAGGGAACTACATTTTGGTAAGTATGATTAACCCTAACCCTACTTTAATCTCAACCTTACACTATACCTTACCTTACAAAAAAAACCTTCCATAACACTTCCATTCACACACTTTACATACAATAGTACACCAGTATATCCCATTCCCTAGCCCTAATTCTAGCATAACCCATGAACACTTAAACACTCCAACCCTAATGCCAAAACTGTTGTTTTATCCAAAAGTTTCAACATTTAAACTCTCCCTTACCATAACCACAAGCATTCAATCTTCCTCATTTTGACATATGAAGCATTCAGTAAAGAGCGCTTCCCATACATTTCTATTCACAACACTATGTTGACTAAATTGCTATTGCACGGGATGATGGAAACCCGTGTGTGTGTGTGTGTGTGCGTGCGTGTGTGCGTGTGTGTGTGTGTGTGTGTGTGTGTCTGTCTATTTATGGGATTCCCAAATTTGGCTGACACAGCAAAATTTCACAACTGCCAAATCCACCACAGTTGTTTGACATACACATATGATCAGCAGGTAAAATAGATTGACAATCCCTGTAGGGGGACATTCCCTTTCACAAGGAATTGTGCAATGTCAGAGTTAGTATATATATAATCAGCGGGGGGGGGGGGGGGGTATTTGTTTTTTTTTTTTGCATGTGTTAAAGATCCTCAAGGATGCACAGTTGACTGTCATTATTTGTTTATCAGTCTTTTGTGGTTGATACTCTTGCCATTGACATTTTTCTGTATCAACAGATGTAGGTGATTCCATATATTTTTATATATATATATATATATATATATATATATATATATATATATATGTATATGCGTGTATATGTATATAAGAATATATACATATATATATATATATATATATATATATATATATATATATATATACACACACACATACACACACACACACACACACACACACACACACACACACACACACACACACACACACACACACACACACACACACACACACACACACACACACACACACACACACGTATAAATAATTGCAAAACCTTGATATGAAACAAACCAGTGTATGTACTTAATTAAATGAAAAATTGCCAGTTCCAGTAAGAATTAACCCTTTATTAAACTGAGTAAGCATTTTTGTTCTCTACGTTTCAAGACTTCATCAAACTCAGATGAAGGCATAGAAAAGAGGACCAGTATTTCTAGTATTCTCTGGTAGCTTAGGAATTTTAAGCCTAGGCTCCCCTTCATTAGGAATCTCTGGTGAGCTACACTCCAAACAGAGCTTTCTATTCTATAATGCTATGATCAGTACTAAATTCAAAGGAGTAATAATATATTTAGATCTGAATGATATTCCTTTGGCAATCAGCTGCACCTAGTAGATGGATTTCCTGACAAGTGTTGCTACATGATGACACAAGAAGAGGGACTTACCAACCTAAGTTTCAAGATCTGTAACTATGTTTTCATTTTGAAGTGCCTACATGAGTTTATGGGCTATGTCTGCAAATCTAATAGTCTTTTGTAATTTTTTATTTAACATTTTCCTTGACTTGTTGTTGTTGTTGTTGTGTCTTTTGGCTTTTCCCGGTTAGTGGTCGCCACAGAGGAACACCGGTCCACTAATGACTGGCAGTAGATTTTTATGTGCCGAGTTGCCGGCCCTGACGCACAACCTTCAATGAAGGTACGCCCATTCACGCATGTCTCCACACAGAAGACGCTCTAGCTGAGAATTGAACGGTACGTCTTACTGTGAGGCGACAACGCTACCGCAGCATCACCACCGCAGTACTATGTTTCTTGACTTGTGATCTTTAGATATTGTATGCTCTAATAGTTTTGTTCCTTTTATTGTAGATTTTATTTATGTTTGTGGACCATCAGAGTGGTTTACTTTGAAAATTCCCATTGTATTTGGATCTAGATAGGACTGTCAAGCCTATGCATTTATTTTATGTGGATATAAAACTCCTTTGCAAAACTATCTGCTGAGGTGCTGAAGTGATGTCTGGGGTGATGTTGTAAGTGAATTTCGAGACATCATCATAGAATTTGAGTAGATTTATGTATTTGATTTGAAGTCTCTGAATTCTGATATATTTGATTCAGGGTTTAGATAGTTCAATGGTACAGGTTACTAACTTATGGTCTGACATAATCAGGGGAACTTAGTAGTGAATTTGTGCATAATGACTCTACACTTGTAATTACCAGGTCAATAATATTTTGTCATTTAGTAGTCAGATCTAAAAACGTCTCTGAATATCCAGACATTTTTCAGTACTCCGTTCAACTGATCAGTTGTTAAAGACTCCCAGAGTGATGGAGTTCTTATTTACATTTAGGAGCCTGACATGAACATCCAAGGTCATGCAGGGTGTCCTCTAACAGGCAATAAACTGATAGTCAATTTTATTTAGTGTGATTTGGAGTTTGCTAAGTTCCATTTGTGAGTCTCTGGGCATCTGTAGAGGTGATATGCTCCCTGACAAATAGGGACACGTCATTATTGTTGCCATGGGCTCCAAAGGCGTGGTAGGCTCTAAACCAAGGTATGGAAGGAGTGCTTTCTTGTATTTAAACTGTTTCAGTTATTGCACACATACGGATGATTTTCAAATGCAGGAGTGTCTTAAAGTTAGGAAGATTGTTGTTTAAACATCTGGCTTGAGTAGAGCCACCTTAATGTGATCCTGTTTGCCACTGATATGTTTGCTACACAGGAATGTTCATTAACTGAAAAAAGGCAGCATGAAGGCAACAAGGGCTTTCCAGTGTGCAGACATCATTTAACAAGAGATGCACACCACTTTTTGCAAAGTAAGTGGGACTGTTGAGCCTCTCATTCCTTGCTGACACATACTGGATCCCCTAGAATGACACCAGTATTTAAGCCAATTGTTGAAGTCGGTCATCTTTTATTGTACCTAAGCATTCATGAGGAAAGGAGCATTCCACTCATTATCAGAGTCTTGTCTATATTTGTGACATGCATAGAGACCTTAGACTTTTCTGTCTGCATCTCCCTTAGGGTTTTTGCCCAAGTCACTCACCCTCACATGTAAAAGTACTATGCTGTAGTTATATTTGTCTGTTGCAAGGATCCTAAGGACTCTTGAAATATCTGAGACCCTGTCACCTAAAACACAACTCACTATAACTCTGTCTTTGGCAGCCTAGTGAGTGGGAAATGTAAGTGTCTTACTAAGTAGTAACTGATCACTAAAACATATCTGTTTATGGAGTGGTCTGGTATACTGGAATTGAGGCTACTTGCCTCAGGGTGGCTCATTTGTTACAAGTGAGCTATTATGTGATGTTATGTTGAGTTCGATTTTTGCTAAAGAAGGCTAAACAGTTAAATGATCTCTTCTCATTCAGTTTTGGCAAAGTTCCACATTGACCCATGATATGATTTTCCCCTTTACCCTTTTTTATGATGTGTTCATTGTTTCCAAGCATAGCTTAAATAGCTAAGTGGTCTGTATATCCTGCAACCTTCCTACCTTTTTGTAGTTCTTTCAAGCTATCAGAAACATTAAACAGTTAATTTCTGTCTTTAGAATTTCCTAATAAAGGTGAAATATATAGAGATTTTACTTCTGACATAATGAGAATTTAATGCACATATATCCTGAACATTAGTTTTAGCCAGGCATTTGTACAGAGGTCAAATGCTTCCAACTGAAAACATGAAATATAGTGGCAGACTGACAGCAAAAGCTTTCTGAAATGCCAGATTTACTAGCTGTGTATAAGAAACCATATGCAGTTTCCCCAAAGGAAATGCTTGGAGAATTCTAAAACACACTCAAGAATGTCGCTCAGTCCTCAAGGACTTTGTTGCATTTGCACCGTGATTTATATGACACAGACTGCCTTTGTAAGTGCATACAGTGTAGGATTCATTCTGTGAGCAGTAAAAATGTTATCTTGTCTGGTAAAATAAAAATTATTTTTTTTTTGGCGCTAGTTTAATGAGGGCTTAGTACAGATATATTCTGGACACCTAGTTTGTCAAGCAATGGTCAAACAGACCCTGGGTAGAAACAGTGAGTTGTGCCAGACCATGACAACAAAAGTCCTCTGAAATGCTTGAGTTGTTTGCTCTATATAAGATGTCATATATCCACCCCCTAAAACAGTTTACAGAGAAATATTCAAGGAATTCTTATGCAATACTTTGGTACAAGACACACTTAAGAATGCCATTATACCTCCAAGAATGTCATTGTACCATAATTCTGATTCACATGCAGAACAATCTCCTGGTAACATAGCCTCCAGGTGGAAATTTGGTATAGTTCCAAAGTATGACAATAAAAGTCTCTGAAATGCTACATATATTTGTATTTAAGTTCTCACATTTCATTTGCCATAAGGCAGTCAGCAATAAAAATTCAGGGAATGAGCCCCTTGTGAGAGTATACCCACCTTTGACTGTGAAATTGTCACATAGATATAATGGCCACACTGCTCTTTAGATATTGTGCCAACAAACCATATCAGTAAACATTCAGAAATTATCCTGCCCTTTGTTTTCATGCATCATCTGTCCACACAAATTATACCCACAGTCTATATTATTTTCATACCATATTGACAAGAAAATGAAAAAAACCACAGTAACATATTTCACCTCGCAGTTGTTTGACATGTACACTGCCCTACAACAAACTAGATAATTTTATGATGATCATATAATGGTTCCATGATTTCATGTACAACATACATCCTCATCCCTACCTTTAAAGGATATCCACTTTCTGTGTGCCCCTCTAATGTCTAATTGTGAGTAAAGTGTAAAAAAAAAACAATGACTACAGCAATTTATTTCAAACTGTTACCCTTGGACATGTATATGCACCCATTTCCCCAAACTAGTTATTACTATTTTAGACAAATCATATAACTTCCCTTTGCTTTCATACTCAGCCTGTCCCAAAATGAGATTGCCACTTTCTGTATAAAATTGTGAATAAAGTGAAAGGCACAAAGGTCTCACTAATGAATTTTGGCTTGTTTTCTTGAATACATACACTGACCTTTGGCAAGCCGGATAACATGACTGTTGAATGTTTCAAACATACCCTGTATCCCTACCTCCAAATTAAAGACAATTTATGTGTAACCCTATAACTTTAGATTGTGATAAACATTAAATAAAAATGATCACAATCACAGTAATACATTTCAACTTGCAGCTCAATAGCACTATACTCTGTCCCCACACTCATCAAGCAAGCCATAACAATGATCACTATAATGGGACCACCCTAAATGTTCTTTGGTTATCCATACACTGTCATCCTAAAAGAGAGCTCTCATGATTGCCTGTGGTGTGCAATTAGCAGATCTTCTGGAAAAAATTGCCACAGTACACAATCTATCATGCTAATTGTGTTAAAGATACATTATAAAAAGTTAAATGGGAGTGATTTGTGCTGTGGCCAGAATTGATTGTTTTCACTGCCCAAAGATCAATCTGATTCCATGCCATTAAGTATGAAAAACTGTATACCTGCAAAAGACAACTGTTCCTGAAGCTCAGAAGTCTCCCTCCCCCTGTAGTCTGTAGCCATATGACTAGGGAGTCCTGGGAAAGTACTGAGTTTGGCTGCTAAAAGCAACTTCTCACAGCTTATTAAGCTGAATTCTAACAGGACATGGTTTGGCTACCCATGTCCTATTGCTATGTTCATGTGGGTAAATATAAGAGGTCATGCTAATAAATCAGATGACTTCTTATTTCTAGGTAAGATGCCCCTTTGATTTTAATGGGAAACTGTGGCGTAGTTATTTGGCTGGAACTGTACAAGTCAAATAATTATCCCATAGATCTGCTAAATTGGAGAAACCCTTTTAAAATTAATTTCTTACCAGTTTAAAAAAATGTACTAAAAAGGAGAATACATGGCAGATGCAGTAGTGGTACATCAATGTGGTACACAGTTTTCTTTCCCCCTGTTGATAATATATTAAAAAATAAATCAAGAATAAAATTTGAGGTGCATCTGCCCACTCATACCCAACAGAAATGATGCTACAGGGTCTCCCCTGAAACTAAGCCATAAGTCTAGTGGGACTAACCTGGTCAACAGAACATAAAACAAAGTAAAAGAATTTGAAAGCTGCTAAACAGAGGCATAGAAGTTACTCAGAAAGTGATTAGCAGTCTGGCTATATGTAATGTTTACAAAAAATGGTGGCATAAGGAAGGGCCCAAGTTAAGGACAGAATTAATGCAGCTTCTGAAATGTTTGTATGAATACATGCTTGTTTTGCTGGGAAAATAAGTATTCTTGTCTGCTGTTTAGTATAGCTATTTTACATTATTTTGGTCCTTTAGATACAATGTAAGATCTTCCTGATATTTAGTTTTTTTTTTTTTTTGCTGTCTTCACCGGGAATGGTCTATTTGCCAATTTGCTTTTAATGTGTGAAGGATGTAAGGGTGTTTGAATTGAATAATGCAACAATTACAAGTGGGACCTATTCACTATGGCTGGGAACCTAAAGTTTCCAGCCTCATCCAAATGTAACCAAAACAGCTGGGTACAGCTGATATTGTTAAGAATGTGAATAAAGGAATTAGGGTCAAACTTCATGTTTTTTTTGTAACAAAAATGCCATAATTTGGTTAACTTAGCATTAAAGCACATACCAGATGCTGATGAATTATCCTCAGTAGTGCCAGCAATCACTCTGGTATCAAAGAAGTTCATTGGTATTGAGGATCCAATCCATTTAAGAGTCCTTTATACCCGGATAATTTATCACTTCTAGTTGTCTGACTGATTCATAGGAATAAACCAGAAAACTGAGCAGATGGGAGAGTAGATACCCAAGGCTAGCTTCCAGTCAATGTTATTGTAACCTAAAATTATAAGTTTACACTTAATGTTTTTATTTAGCAGTTGTAGACCTTTCTCAGCAGAGGAGGCATGAGAGTCAGGTAGAATGTGAATACCTTTGTGTTTTATCCTCACTGACCATAAGGATGTCTAGAATGGCTTCTTGATATGCACTTTAAGGGAATTTTGTCAAAGTAATGTAGCAGCTAATTTTAGGATTGTAGAATATAGACACTTCGCCAGCTTTTTTATCTTTTCTTTCTGCTCTTAGAATGTGATATGATCAAACAGATGTGGTCATTCACTTTCATTCACAGACTGCTTCAGCACAAACCCACTCATTATAGCCACTGTACTGACTATATATACCTTAGATGTCTTATCTGTAATCAACCCTTCATGGGTCACCCTGTTACCCACAAGTCTCCCTGAGCCAAAACACTAAAAAAGAAAGCAGCATCTGAGCCATGATGAACCTTATGAAAATGTTCTGCTGCAGGACTTCTTAAATTACAATTTCTGATATCCTCCAAGTGTTCCAAAGTAGGAATTTTCACTCCGCATTTAGTCTGCCCCACATACCACTTAGTAATACTACAACCACATCCAATAATGTAGACTACCCCATATGAGTTAAGTTGTCCAGCCTATAGTTCTGGGAACTCTAGGCCTGATAAGTTAACAATAGTGGCAGTAAGACAAATGGAAAGAATGCTGAGGGGAAGGCTGCTAGCATTTCTAGAGAATAGCAATTATCAGGACAGCAGCCAAGCATGGGTTCAGGACTAACCTGATCCAGTTTTACTACTGCGTGATGCGACAAACTGATAAGGAATACCAGGACATGTAGCATACATACACTACACAAATGCATTTGACTGAGCCCCATGGAGGTCTCTCCAGGATCCAATTCTATTTAGTAAGTTGGTTTCAGACATATCTGAAGAAAGTGGGAACTGGATCAACCTGTTTTGCTGATCACACAAAAGAAAAGTGCTGCCGTTAAGAATAGAGGGAAGAATCTAGCATAAGATTTGGAAAGGCTAAACAAATGGGCAGATAACTGGAAGGTGAAGGTCAAGGCAAAGCAAACATACATGATGTATTGCACTTGGAGCACAACATCTCTGGAGTGACCTATCAGCCTGGATAAGTGAAACTCATGGCATAAATGTGGAAAAGGTTTGGAGGTGTTGACTACACCTGGACTAGTCCACTGGGAGCAGATTTAGAGGTCAGTGACATCAGCAAATAAAATACTGGGGTGTTTCCTTAGTAGAATAGATTCTAGGAGCAAAGAGTGCTTCCATTCCATAAGACCTTAGGCAGAGAACACTTTGAGTATTGCATGCAGTTCTGGAGGTCATATAAAGGAAGCAACACCCAGCTGCTAAAAGGAATTCAGAGGAAAGCTACAGAAAAGATCCATGGGATGGAGGGAATGAGTTTGACCAGAGGCTAGAGCAGTTAGAGCTCCTGCATTTGAATGCAGAAGAGACAGGAGAAATATGATACTAATGTACATGATTATGTCAGGGGGATGTGAAGGGGTCATTCTAAAAAAGAAGGACAGAGGGAAAAAGAGAGAGCATAGGTGGAAAATTAATGAGACCAACTACTTCATGGATCCTCAAAAGTACTTTTTATATATATATATGGTTATGGATCTACAGGAGTGGGCTATTGGAATGGATGATATAAAGAGAGAATCCACAGAGCATTTCAAGAGGGCAAGATGCAGTAGGGAAAAAGTCTTTCTCAAAGGATGCTCAATGGTAAATTTAATCCCTTACCCTTAATATGAAAGCACAGCCATGTATGGACATTTGATCCTTCCTGCCTTTCTAAAAGTGCTTGGGATGACCTGGACATGTGCCTGGACTGGATGGTCACCACTGCTGTCATAAGAATAATACCCCAATGTTGTCTGATATGCAGGTTTTTTGTTTTCAAAGTATGTGAGCAAGGACTTTATTATCCTATATATGAGAGGAACAAATACAACAATATGAGGAGTATCATTAAATTCAAAAGATTAAATTGTTAGTGTGGAGAAAACAAATTTTCAGTTACAGAGATATGAATATGCAGCCCAATGTGCTGCTGAAATTAATGGTGCAAAAGGGAGGTAGTATCATAGCCCTCAAACTCTTAGCACAAAAAATCTGGACAAAACCAAAAAGGATGGGGGACAAAGCCCCAAAAATAGGGAACATTTTTAAATATTGCTTTTATAAACTTAGAAAGGTGCCAGAACAAAAGGTCTTGTGTTTCCATACATTTTATGAAGGATATGAAGTCTGAAACTCAAATGCCTGTAAATAGTTAGTGAATTCAGTCCTTACTGATTTGCCTCAATAATCCAGAAAAAACACAAATTTTATGAGGAACAGACCAAAAATATGAGGAAAAATCTGGGCATTGTGTGAAAATCTGGACAGATGAAAGGTACGGGTAGTGTGCTTATTCAGAGTATTAGATGTTTGTCACTTGACTGCAGATGCTGAAGCCTCTCTGTTTAAACATATACTAAACACTTTTCCCCTAAACAACCTTATAACTTAAACTATTTAAACACACTCTGTGGTTGTAATACAGATTCAAAGTATAACTTTTATTAATTATTAAAACAACAGAATTAACTGGTGTCTCAGTAGCATAGTTTCTTCTGGTTCTAAAACTTATCACATTGCACATTTTGTGTAAATATTTGTGGTTCAATACTGTTGTTCAGAAGAAACCATTTAGACTAGATTCCATTAACATTAATATCTATTTCACAATAAAGACTTCATGATTACTTCATTATTAAGTCTTTTTGGTAAGCCTTGAATTGAAATATGAATTAAGCCTATTTCTGTAATAAAACCTTCTAAAATCATATAAATAATCATGTTTACATCTATGCAATATAAAAATCTACTGAGAATCACTATTAGAAATGCATTCTTCAAAATGCATTGCAGCAGTACTTTTTTGTTATATATTATGCATATCCCTAAAATGCTCTAGTATACACTCCCTAACAGGTTGTATAGTCTGGTCTATATAATGTAAATTATATGGGCATCTAAGGCAGTAAATGACTGCTTTTATATAACACTCGGAAATTGCAACAGGACTATATTTATGTCCATTAATAACATATTTCTGGCTCTTACCTATGTACTTCCAGAAACACTGACCTGTACAGATACATACATACATACAGATATTTAAAGCATGGGCATTAACACCCTTCTACCCTGCCAATCTACCAAAACAATTGTTCCCATAATAAGTGTCCAGGCTGTTCTTAAAAAAAAATTAAACTAGCACTTCCTTTACTGTAGTTTGGTGGTCTGTTCCATGCATCAGCTGATCTCTCAGAGAACCAGTTATTACATTTCTCATTCCTATAGAATTTAATACATCGGTTGTCTGATGATTCTCTACTAGTTTTTGATAACCCCAAACATTTCCCGAAGCAGTTGTCTCTAAATATTGTATAGTCCTGAATAAGATCTCCTCTTAAATATCTATGAGACACTGTACAAGTTCAAATATTTTTGTCTTTCATAATAGCTTACATTTTCGCGTTCATGGATGATCTTGGTATATTTCCACTGTACTCTTTCCAGTTTACTAATGCATGTTTTCTTATAAGGTTTCCATATTCTTATTCCATACTCAAGTTTGGGTCTAATGTAGTTAACAAACAATGACTTCATCTTCTGATTTCCTAGAATTTATAAATTGTATTATAAAACCTACAGTTCTATAACTTGTCGTTAACCAATTGATTGATATGATTAGAAAAAATCAAAATTGGATCTATCCATATACCCAGGTCTTTAAATGAATCTAAAGTTTTAATCACTGTGTACTGTATTAAATATTCACCTTTCAATTTAGGTGTCCCAAATCTCATATGCTTAGCTTTTGATGCATTTATCAGCATATTATTCTCCTGAGCCCAAATGGTCAATTTAGTCACATTCTTTTATAGATATGCCCTATTTGGAACACATGTAATCAGTTTACCCACTTTCAGGTCCTCTGCATATAGGCTGTAGAACACCTCAGATGAAAAAGATAGGTCTGAAAGATACAATGTAAATAAATAAGGGCCTAGGACAGAGCCCTGTGGGGCACCCTGACTGCACCCAAGAATTTTACCTGTCCAATTTGTCCTATTTGTAAGCCATGCAGCTATCCATTTTATCAAGAGTAAATCAATATCTAGTTGTTGTAGTTTATTGATCAGTGATTTGTGTATGGCCCTGTCAAATGCTGAAGTTAAATGTATATAAATTACATCACAGCACAATTTTTCATTCATAGCAATTATTATATTGTTACAGAACATCTTTTACAGGTGGAAATAAATCTATTTTCAACATATGCATGCTGCTGTATGGTTTTAAGTCCCAACGTTTCCAGTTCTGACAATAACTTATCCAATATTACTTTCTATATTATTTTTCCACAACATGAAAGTAGACATAAAGGTCTATGTGACTCTGGGTTTGTCCTCCTCCCCTTTCCCTTAAAGACAGGTTTAATAAGTGCACGTCTCCAATCTTGAGGAATTTCCCCATATTTATATAACCTAGTAAATAAAAGATATAATGGTACTATAAGTTCTTGCTGAAGTGTTCTCAGGTCATTATTACTTATTCAGAATCTTCACAGTGGTTTGTTTGGATCCAGTTTGCATAGTTCTTTTTCAATATAATCTATTTGATTCCAATGTCTGAGGTTACCTGGATATCACTAGAACATCTTATCACCCTCTTTGTGAAGCCAAACTGTTTTGTATAAGATTTTGTAAATATATCTATAATATGTTGTTTCTGAGAATACATTTTAAAATCTACATACAGTTTAACAATTTGTGTCTTTACTCCTTCCACATCTTGTGTATCTATAAAATGTTCTTCTATTATGCTCAATATATTTATATAAGTTTTCTTCAAAATTGTCTTGATATTGTCTCAAACTATTCTTAATTTGTTTGCCCAGCTTGTTTATTTCAGTTTTCAAAGTTGTAGTGGAACCTCTTTTCCATTCCTTATATTTTTTGTCTCTCACTTTACTCAGGTATTTTGTGCTTATGGAAACATATTCCCCTGATGTTTTATGCCTAGATCCTGATTTTAATTTTTTTTTTTTATTTTGCACTCAAACAATTTCTCTTTCAAAACTTTCCACATCCCTTTTGTAGTTTTTCCACTGAACGCATCACTCCAGTTAGTTCTGCATAGTGACTGTTTTGCTTCCATATAATCTGTAATTAATTTTCTATGCATTGCTTTAGATTTCACTCTGGCAGAATTATCTAGAAACAAATGAACCTTTATCATCCCATGATCACTCTACATCACTGATAGTAAAACTTGACATGAAGTAACAATAATTTATTTCGGAACACAAACAATGACTAGTATGTTCCTTTCCCTGGTAGTTTTTTTTTTTTTTTCGCTACATTGTGAATAATTTCCTTACTAATGTTGTTGAATCAATATTATTCCAGTCTGTTTCTGGTAAGTTTAAGTCCCAGCCACTATTATTCTTCCCTCTTGTGTTTCACACAAGAAAATGTATGAATTCCTCTAGGTCATCAGGACTTGACTTTGGTTGTCTATACACTCCAACAATTGTTATATGTTCTAGAGTTGGCTTTATTGTCACAGTTATATGATCTATAGTATTGGTGTTATCAGTGAACATGTAATAATCACAGGTCTGATAACTATCTTTAACCCCTCTCATAACACCTTCACCTGATTTTTTGTTAGAATGTCTGTTACAGTAAAAATACTTATACCCTGACAGAACTGGTTTCCAGTCATTGTTCTTCAACCATGTTTCACAAACACTAACAACATCAATCTTGTGGAAATGTAGTAAAGTTCCCAATACTAAAACTTTAATATGAACTGTTCCTCTCATTAATAACCATCAACAATGCATCAAATGTTGCAGTCTGAGAACTGTTAAATTTTTGACCTGGCAAAAATCCTGCTTTGTGTTTGTCAAATATTGCAAAACATCTGCTGCAAATGTTTTCTTCCCTGATCCTGTCTGAACACGTGTACCCAGAATTAGGCTCAGATGCTCTGTACATTTCAATAGTTTTAAAATGGGACTTTTTTCATGAAGGCATTTACCAAAAATATCTTTTCATTCACAGTAATCCAACTCTCCTTTCTATATGTGAGTTGTTAAAAATAAGTCCTAGCACCAGTACATGCTATGCTAAGAGGGTTGTGAGTTCTCTACTAACTGTCAGAGAATCCTTGCAGCTGAGATCATTTGTACCAACACGAATAAAACAGATCCATACTTCCTTACATTAAGGCATTCTAAGGTTTGTCTCATATCTTCTATTTTTGCTTCTGAAAAGCATAACGCAATTTGTTGTTCATTATCTTCTCTGCAAATGTAAGTATCAGTTCTGCTAATAATTGAATATCCAACTACAAGAATATCTTTTCTGACCAGATCTGAAGACTCTTTGTCTGTTGCAGTAATATCTGCTCTTTAAGTTGTTACAAAGGAATGATCTTCATCACCATTAGTCTTATTAATGCCACTATTTTCATTGCATATTACATTCACAAGCATACAGTTCTCATCCATCTGGCTTTGTATATCCACACCTTGAGCCATGTTGTCAACGTCTATCTTTTTCTTCTTTTTTCTTACGGTAATTTTCTTCAGTCCATCCAAGTGCAGTTTTGATTTTTTCCTTTTCACCTAAACCTTGCCTCTTTTTTCTACCTTCTCTGTTTCTGTAGACTGAAGGTTTTCTGATAGAAAAATGTTATCATTGCCTGTAATCTGTGTGTCCTTTTTAGTATGCATTCTCTTTACTTTACAGACATTTATCAGTTTCTTTTTTTTCTTCGATATTTGTTGTGAACTTCCTCCTTTTTTCTTTTTTTTTAATTTCCTTCTAAACACTCAAAATCCTCAGATTGTTGAATCATAGGTCTCAACCTCTTAAGTGGCCAATGTGGAACACAGACCCTAACAATGTGTGACAAATGGTCAAAATGTGGAACACCCTATTTTCGCACTGTGCGAAAACGCGCCATGGAGCATGGTAGAACTGTAACATTCAATAACACTTCTCAGATCCAAAAACCTTTGTTTGATAATCTGCAATACCATAACCACACCATAAGTAAATGAAAGAGCACTCAGAAAATGTAGTAAATGTGATTTTTATTTTTTGTAAACAGACATATTGCAATTCACACAAAGTTTAGACCAAGTTAAACATCCTATCATACGTCTGAAGTAGACTTATTGTATGCTCCTGTGGCTTTCTTGGCTGCCTCTAAAACATGTTTTGGCAGCTTAATATCACAGACATCCAGTTCTTCATTCATTTTAACTGCCAACAAAGAGTTCAGTGTTTTTACACTCAGAGACTGACGCAGTTCAGTTTTCACTTTCCGCACCATACTAAATGCTCTTTCTGCTTGTGCATTAGAGTGTGGTAAGCAAAGTAAACTCATCATCAGCTGCTTAAAGAGTGGCAGTTTCCCTTCAATGCAAAGGTCCCTCAGAAGGTGTGCCCAATACTTTGATACACATGAGTGGGGCCCGTCTACTGGACCTGTCAGATTCCCTGTGTCCTCTATCTGATATTGGGTAAACTCATCTATTAATTGTTCAGCCTCAACATCATTCACACATACACCCAGACGGAAGCCAACATCTCTGACAAGTCCTGAAGAAATGTCCAATTTTTTGGCTGGATTAATAAGTAATGCAGCATCTTTCAGTAAGTGATCCTGCATGGGAAACTTTTTTAGCATTTTCTGCAGCACTGCACCATAAAAAGCTGCAACTTTTTTATAAAAGTTAAATTCAATGACTGTGCCGGCAATATCCTCCTCATGGCTGTTCATGTACTGCTTGACTTCATAGCCAATACGAAGTTCACCATTTGGTAGAACACAGCTACTGTCAGTCAACACTGACACATCACTGTGTTTGATTAGTCTGACAGCAGATGCAGTCTGAGGAGTCTGCCAGCATACTGCTGCAGGAGTTTATGCACAGTGGCATGCAGTGTCAGTAGCTGTCTTTCTCTACTCTGAAGCTGTATGTTGAACTCCAATAAGGGTTCCAGTGCATACTTAAGGAACATAAAAATCATATGCACTTCATGACTCTGCAAGTTTTTAGAAATTAAGTCAATCTTAGCAGACCTTGGCTCTGCAGACAGAAAATACGAATTTAGAGCTGGCCACATGTCCAGGGTTCTGTTAATAACCTTACCAAGACTGAGCCATCTAGTAGATGCATGTCTAATGATCTTGAGGGGGTCAGTATCTGTGAACAAAGCAAATTCCTGCAGTTTTTGTTGTCTTTGTGCACTGGAACTGAAATGGCAGTACAGATCTGATACAAGTTCTTCAACTGGTGAATGTAGTGCTTTTACAGCAGCCTTACTACAGAGATCTGCCAAGTGGCAGAGACACCCCATGTTTACAATTGTGGGCTTCCCCTCCTTTAAATGCGACAGCACAGAATTGTGTTTTCCAATCATTGAGGCAGCATTGTCTGAAGAAAAGCCCACAATGTTGGAAACTGGAATGTTAAATTTTGTCAGGCTGGACATTAAAGAATCAAACATTGCTTGCCCAGTTCCTGACACACATTCTGGCATATCAAGGAACCTGGTCACATTTTTGCTTGCCTTTTCATCAAGGTAACCAACAAGGATGACTAATAGTTTGTCATCTCCCATGTCTGTGCTTAGGTCCATATACACACAGAATGGTGATTTCTGGCAGGCTGCTGCAGCATCATTCTAGTAATGAGGCCCCAGCACATCCCGTGCAATGCATGCTGTTTTTTCGCTCCACATGTCATTTTACGGAGAACATCTTGATCCTCCCCACACTTCTTCATAAATTTCAGGATGTGTTCTCCTGCTGCAAATGATAAGTTGTGTTTAGCAAGGAGAGACACAAAAGCAACCTCTGCCTCAACCACCTTTGTACTTGCTAAATTCTGTGGTCCAAAGAAATCCACCATAGATCTTCCAGCTGCATGCTTGCAATTCTGCCTGTGTTTCTCACTGTTAGCATGTCGTTGCAGGTCAGGGCAAATTTCACTCCGCGCCTACTCATAGAAAGCCAGTCAAAGGCACTTGCCCAACTTGGCTGAAAAATTGTGTATCTTCTCTTCTTTGGGGTGTGAGCTGTATCTATATCCCTGTCCTCACTATAGTCTGGGTAATCTATACCTAGCAGGTTTGCAAAACACAGTGGTGTAAACAATGAAACAAATGGGGCTACAGTGCAGAAAGGAAAATTAGAAGATGTCCTCAATATCAAAGATATAAGACAATAGGGTCATAACCTACCCATATCACTAGAAGTTTCCTGACTTTGCACCCTCTTCTCTTGCTCATCTCTGCTCCTTTTGTTTACTATAAAGGCCTGCATGCTTCACTTCCTTGCCTCAATGACACTTTCAGTCCTCTGGTGCTCACTTGCCCACCTAACCAGTGTTGCAGAAGGGAAGAATGACTTTTGTGACATTTAGTACTCCAAGTATCTTTGATTATATCTCAAAATCCATGCCAAGGAACACATCCAGCTTAACAAAGGCACTTACACACATCATGACAATACTACTTGCAAATGCTACTTACATTTTACATTCACCACTTTAGATGTGGTCTACCCCTGTCCTACAGCCAGGTGTGTGCCTGGCAAAGATGCCTAAAAAGGTACTTAAAACCAGGGTCCTCTGTACTTTTACAATAATGTGCCATTTAAGACAAAGAATGCAGGATCAAGTTACACAAAGTTCTACTGAAAACAAATCTGGATATGTTACAGCATCTCATTACTAAAACTCACTTTTGACATCCATCCTGACATACTTCCCAACTTAGTGCATGTAAACTGGACAAAGCCCAACACAAGAAGGACAAGCACCACAGAGACTTTAAATATTGCTTTTAACCTTAGAAATACTCTTATAAACCTAGAAAGTTTGTCACACATTGTTAGAGTCTGTGTTCCACATTGGCCACTTAAGAGGGTGAGACCTATGGTGACAAGCAGCAAAAACGTACAAACACTTTAAAAACTGCTCTTAATAAACCTAGAAAATTGCTAGAACAGGACCTGTCTTTGCATACAGTTTCTCCAAAAACAAAGTCAATTAGTTTCAGAGACGTACGAGGGTGACAAGCAGCAAAAACATAAACACTTTAAATATTGCTATTATAAACCTAGAAAGTTGCTAGAAGAGGACATGTCTTTGCATACAGTTTCTCCAAAAAAAGGCAATTACTTTGAAACATACTAGTGGACAAGCAGCGGAAACATGCAAACATTTTAAAATATTGCTCTTATAAACCTAGAAAGGGCAATTACTTTCAGAGATGTACTAGGGTGACAAGCAGCAAAAACATGCAAACACTTTAAAAACTGCTCTTAATAAACTTAGAACATTGCTAGAACAGGACCTGTCTTTGCATACAGTTTCTCAAAAAACAAAGGAAATTAGTTTCAGAGACGTACAAGGGTGACAAGCAGCAAAAACAAACAAACACTTTAAATATTGTTATTATAAACCTAGAAAGTTGCTAGAAGAGGACATGTCTTTGCATAGTTTCTCCAAAAAAAAAAGGCAATTACTTTGAGATGTACTAGTGGACAAGCAGCGGAAACAGGCAAACATTTTAAAATATTTTAAAATAAACCTAGAAAGGGCAATTACTTTCAGAGATGTACTAGGGTGACAAACAGCAAAAACATACACACACTAAAAGGGACAAGCAGCAGACCTGTCTTTGCATACAGTTTCTCCAAAAAAAAAGCAATTACTATGAGATGTACTAGGGCACAAGCAGTGGAAACATGCAAACACTTTAAAATATTGCTCTTATAAACCTAAAAAGTTGCTAGAACAAGGACCTGTCATGTCCCCTCCAAAAAAAAAAAAATATATATATATATATAAAATAGACATTAGGGATAAGCAGCAGAAAAAGACACTTTAATATTGCTGTTTTAAACTTAGAAAAGTTGCTAGAACAGGATGTGTGGGACAAGCAGCACAAAATCCAGACTAAACATTGCTTATACACTAAGAAAGTTGTTAAAGTCACAGGGTCTGTGCTAGCATAAGGGAAACATTTGCAACCATTACAGCCTAAAACACTTACCTGTGCTCTGCCTACCACTT
Source organism: Protopterus annectens (assembly GCF_019279795.1). Lineage (NCBI taxonomy): Eukaryota > Metazoa > Chordata > Ceratodontiformes > Protopteridae > Protopterus > Protopterus annectens. The sequence goes on along the minus strand of NC_056744.1, from coordinate 895,156,504 downwards.
CAACTGAGCTCAACACAATCCAAATACACAAACTCAAATCCCGGTTATCCACTCTAGCAGCACAGCAGAAAGAAAAATCTCAGCCATTCAGTTGTTGTACAGTGCTAATGAACAACAGACATACAGCAAATCTAGAAGAATTTTCTAGAAAGCAAACATACAATTTAATTACGTATTTAACAGCTGTAGTGCTCCACTTGCTCGTCTCTGTCAAAGTGTTGCCTTTAAATAAAAACTTAGTACTGAGTCTCTTATAATTCTGTCTCCTACACTGAAGCTTTTTTTAAGACCATGTCATGTTAAAGGTTCACCAATATTTATAAAGTAATATCTACAGTTTTAAATGATTTTCTCACCCAGTTTTCTTGTTCTATATTTAATTTATCATATGGATTTAAGACATCTAACATAGGGCACATAATAGCAAATAATAAAAATATAATCTCTTAGGTGCATGCCAGTGTAGCATCTACTCAATTTCTTGAGAACCATTTGCACAGTTGTACAACCCTGTAAAATATCAAAACAAGCATACAAATGTTATTATGTTTGTTTACAGATCATGAGACTGCTTCTGCTAGCTTGCCTGCTATATCAACGGGTGTGTGCGCTCTTACCTTTAATCTCCCCTTGTATCCGACTGCAATAACAGTATTCCAATAAAAACTTAAGAAAGCTTGCAGCTGCTGTTGCCAAACTCCTAATGAACATGCTGCCTATCCATTTTCAGTCCTTAAAAACATTCAGACATGCACACTCAAATCTCTGCCCCTCCTTCAGGCCACAACCAGGACTTTAAAGTGAAAATGCTCTACACCGCAAACGGACTCACCGAGTGACCTCTCCTGGCAGGCTAACTTCCACCGACTCCCGTCCATCTTCTTTCTTCTCCCCGGCCCTGATGTGTTCGATCTGGAGACTGCAACTGGCACCGGCCTGCTCCTTCCTTCTTCCAGCCTAGTGTGTAACACCGTCACCAACGATCGCCCAAGTAAAATTCCCCTGATTCCTGGAAGCCTTTTTCAAGCCATTATTTTGGTGCGAAAAGGCTTCCAGGATCATGATTGGTCTCTATTTGGGAGCTCTCATTGGCTCCCATCCTCCTCAGATTCCCTACTTGATTGGCTCATAGACCGAGTTCGCGATTGGCCGTAAATGCGGTCTACGAGCCAATCAAAAACTGCAGAGTTTAGCCAACATGGAAGGGTAGACGAGCTATGCATTGGTTTGTATACCGCAATGCCGATTGGCAGTAATTGCGGTACACAAACCAATCGAAAGCCTTGTAGCGGAGCCACAGCTGTTCAATGCAGAACAGCGGAACAGTGGCTTAAATGCGGAGTGTTCCGCATAATCCGGAGCACTTGAGAACTCAGTGTTGAATATTGTATTCAGAATTCCAAAGTTGTTAGTGGAATCACCTTGTTTCATAGGAGTGGAGTGATCTTTCCAGACAACAGACACCTCCTTTCCTAAACGTGTTCTGTTTGCTCTTTGTCTAACATTATTTATCTTACCAGTTTAGTCATTAATATATGTAACAACAGTTCTCCAAGCTGTGCCAATTGCACAAGTGCAATCAGTATCAGTACGTCTAGATTTACAACTAATAATGGTAAGCAAATCATCCAGCTTTTAACATGAGAAACACAGATCACCAGTGTTATGAGGTGTTACCTTTAAATATGCATAGCATTTTAAGATATTTGTGATTTACCAGATCATTAATGGTATAACCATTTAAATGAATCCATATTCAGCTTCAAATGAATAAAAAATTAAAAAAAGAATAATCAAAATCAGTTAACACAGAATTAAGTGAACTTAAATCAACTTCTGTGAGAAAAATCATACAAACAGTATACAGCTAAATACTAAAGTAAGTACAATAAAGTTGGTGTTCTGACCGTGGAAGTTCTGAAAGTCAGACAAAATCTGGAATGTCTTTACTGTCAGTTGCACCATCTTTTTAACAGTAAAGGTCAATAAATCACGAACCAAGATAGGATTGTTTAGATAAGGTCTGGATTGTTTTCTCTGTAGTCTGTGTGACTTCATAGCAAGCTGACTAGGTCACTTAAGTTGCCTAGAGTTAGCCTGTCTAAAATCTATCCCTTTCTAACAGCAAACTGTGAAAATTAAAGGGAAAACAACAAAATATAAATCAAAGTAAATCTTCTTGTCTACAAGCTATCCCTTCCTTCCTGTAAACAATGAAAACCAGTGGTAAGAAATAAAATATAAATTCAAATAAACTTCTCCTACCAGTCAACTCCACAGTAAATCATAAACCACGACAAGATTGTTTAGATAAGTACATATCCCAGACGAGCTATATTAATGTTTAAATGAAAAGAAGCTCAGCTTACCACTTCTAATGCTACAGTGAGAAACAATGTTTTACCTTAAATCTTTCTCAAGGCAAAAACATCTGCTGTATACCTGACTCACTGTAAATTCAAAATGTTTACATTAAATGCCAACAGCTGTAACAAAACGATTGCACCTCTACAGATGCCAGTCATATACATTTCCATTTCAAATGTTTCTATAATTTAATTATGATCATCATCATCAACTCCTTTTTTCCCATTTTCTACCTATTGTCAGAGAGTTGTGCCAGCTATCGCCATCCCTCTCATTTCAATGGCACTCTCCTACCTTCTTTGACAGTCTTGCCTGACTGCAGCAGGTCTTCTCTCATAAACTCCATCCATCTTATTAGTGGAAGCTCTCATTTCTTCTTGCCTTCTTCCTGTCTGCCCCAAGTCATCTTCACCAGATTGTCTTCTGATTTTCTGCTCATATACATGAACCACCATAATCTGTTCTCTTTGACCTTCTCTGCAATTAGAACTACTTTGGCTGTTGATCTGATGTCCTCAGTTCTTCATCTGTCCCACAGTGTGCATCCTACCACCCTTCTCAGACACCTCATCTCCATCACCTCTAGCTTCCTCAACTGCTCTGCCTTTACTGTCCAGGTTTCTGTACCATACAGTAGTACTGGTCACACTGCTGTGTTGTACTCCATACAATGCCACTTGGTTGCAGTCCCTCTGATTCGAGCTTTGATTTCCTTATTCAGACTTCCCTTCTCCTCAACCACCCTTTCCAGAGATTTGAAGCTGTTAACCTGTTCCATTATTTTCCCTTCTGTCTTAATTCTCAGCTTCTTCTGATTTCCTCCATTAGCTGCCATTACAACTGTCTAATCTGAACTCAGTTTAATCTCGTGTGCCTTCAATTTTGCATTCCATTCCCCTATCCTTTCCTAAAGTTCTTGCTCAGAGTCTGCTTGTATTGCCACATTGTCTGCATATATCAACTTTACTGAGCTGGCCACTCTAACCTCTTTGTTGCTGTAGTCCATCACCAGTATGAACAACAGTGCACTCAGAGCCTAACCCTGATGTACACCCACTCCCACTGGGTACTCCTCAGTGAAATCAAACACTGCTCGTACTTGAGTCATTGGGTCCTTGTACTTAGCTTGCACTAATTCTACCAATGTTTCTGGGACTTCGACCCACTGCAGCACTGCTCAAATCAGCTTTCTTATATTTTATACCTTATCATATGCTTTCTCTTTCCTCATCTCTAACTTTTGCTCAACTATCTGTCTCACTGCAAACACTGGGTCAGTTATTCTGCATCCTAATCTGAATCCCATCTGTTCATCTTCTGTCTTACTTTCTACAACTCTGTGTATTTATTAATGAATCGCCATCTCCAGGACTTTCAAGCAGTGTGACAGGAGTTTGATACCTTGTACTGCCCATAATTGTAGATGCCCCCTTTGTTAGTGTCCACTGACATTAGTATACTTATCTAGGATATGTCTTCTCTCCACACTGCTATGAGTACCCTCAGGAGTCATTTCTCCCCTATCTCACCCAGCATCTTGATCATATCTGCTGTGACATCATCTGAGCCTGCTGCTTTACCTGACTTCGTTTTCCTTAGTGCTATTCTTACTTCTTCTAGAGTGGGCTCTTCCTTATTTTTCATTGTAAGCTGTGTTTGGTGCAGTACATGTTCTGCGTGGTTTTCTTCATTCAGAAGCTGCTGGAAGTACTCCTTCCAACTGCCCTTAATGTCCTATGGACTGGTGAGCAGGTTGTTGCTGGCATGCCTTATGAAGGGTGTCTGAGTATTTTCTTTGTCTTTGTGTCTTAGCACAAAGAAACTCTTATCAGGTTGCAAGGCAATCTCCTGAGTCTCTTTCCAGAAGCTGATAGATGGCCTCTGTTGCCTTGTTCTTTGCTATTGTGACTCAGCTTTTAGCCTTTTTGTTAGTCAGTCAGTCGTCCTTCCTAGCCTGGACCTTCTTTTCTATCTCCCACTTTTTCCTGCACGCCTTCTTTCGATGACTTGCTGGACTTCTGTATTCCACCACCAGATTTCCTTATGTACTTTATTCCCGTACCTGGCTCAGCTGCATATCGTTTCTGTGGTATTAAGCCATGTTGTTTGAGGCACTGCCATTCTTTTTCAACTTCACATATTTCCACTTCTTCCTGAGATTCTAAAGCCTTGAGCAATTCCTTGAACTCTTGTGCTTTCTCTGCAGTCAACGTCCAGGTCTTCAGCCTGGTCTCTGATATCTTAGAGACTTTTCTGACCACTGTTTGTAGCTGAGTGTAACAACCAGTAGTTTATGCTGTGGGCTGACTGTTTCACTGGGGATGACTTTGCAATTGCTGATTGTACCCCAGTGCCCTTTTCTTACTAGGTGGAAGTGTATCTGAGTTGCATTTTAGCCAGTCTTGTATGTGATCTTGTGACTTTCTCTATTGCTGAAGGATGTACTGGCCACCATCAAGTTATTTGCCAGGCAGAAATCTAGAATCATACCACTCAGCTGTGCAGATTTTCACAGAATGTCCAGATTTTTGCCTGGTATTTTTGGTCTGTTCCTCATAAAATTTAGTTTTTCTGGCAAATCACTGGCAATCATTGAGGAATGAAATTAGACATTTTATTTTCAATCTTCATCCCCTTCAGAAAATCCATGCTAATATAAAATCTGTTATTCTATCAACTTTCTATGAGCAATATTTAAAAATTGTCCCTATTTTGGACCTTTTCTCCATTATTCATGGTTTTGTCTAGATTTCTTGCTCTAAGAAGTTGAGAGCTATGTCTAGAATAGTCTCACTTTCTTTATTCCTGTTGCCACACCATGATGACCCAGGCAGTCCTCATATCCTGTTTTGTCTGTCTTGCTATGTGCATCCGCATCACCCATGATCAACACCAAATCATGTTGTCCTGATTTATGTAGTCGGTCCTGTAACTGCTGTTTCACTATCACAACTCCTGAGATTATGAATACTGCCCTATTCTTACACTGGAGTCTGATTGCCATAAATCTGTCACAAATTCTGATGACATCCTTCACTGTCTTCTGAAGCCTCTGTCAGAGTAGTGCAGTCAAGTAACTGTGCTGCACTGCCTTTCCATTTTGCTCCTTAGACTGTCCCGTCTTCTCCTTACCATCATGTCATCTACTTCCAAGCTGTATGCTGTCAGTGAGCCTCCACTGAGTGTAGCAATTCTTAGTTCATTTTTGGTAGGTTGATTAGGTTTATGCCCATCTTTTGCTCAACAGAGCGATCCTAGTTAACCAAAGCTCAGCAAATGGACACTGGTCATAAGTAATATATTGCTTATTGACCCAGGGCTGCTGGGCTTTATGACAGAAGCACACTGAACAGTAGGAGCATATGCACCCCTCCTACTGTTAGCATGGGTCCCTGGCATAGGTTACAGAAGGTTGGGTCCTCAACTCTCTTATCCATGACCATTTGGTGATATTAGTCAACACAACTGAACTACCTATCACCAATTTTTACACTGTTAGGTAACTAGCCCTGACACTATGCTCTGTCTGTGATTTGTGTTGGCCTATCTTGAGGATACTGCACACCACAGTTGATACCCAAAGCAGGTGGTTTATACAAACCTTCTCCCTATAGGCACCATCTAGAGTCTGTGCTGCTGTCTACAACTCCATTCTTGGGTGAGTTTGGTGCAGAAACACTTGGCATGTTCTTGGGAGATTAGAGAAACCTCACAGAGATGCAGAGAGAATGTTCAAACTCCATACATACATTGGCCAGAGGTCAGGCTGGATCCTTGCACCTTATGTATGGGAAGTGAAAACCTTCACCATTATGCCATTGTTCTCTTATATACAAACTGGTCTCATGAATTTAACTTAAATATACAATTTCAGTACTGAATCTTTTAATGTGTTCACATACTAGAATTTACTCAACATGGTCATTCAGCCACATATTTAATAAGCAGATTCTCAGTATCATTCCCTATACCATTACTGTGCATAACCAATAAACCTAAATAAAAAGTGACATCATGCATATTTTGCAAAGGGCTTAGCTAAAACTTTAATTAAATCCCCTTTCCTGATTGCTTGTATGTGCTTGTAAATTCTTTCACTCTGAGGATGTTTAGTTTTTTCCAATATAATGACAGCAACCCAGATCACAAGTAAATAATTGATTGGTTTAGTGCTTAAAGTGCTAAATGCAATTTATCAGTATTCCTAAGGACTGGACATACATCAGTGCCTTCCTATCTTCCTTAATAAAGTTCACAATGGGCATGCCTCAACATCTGTTAATGTGAAAAAGACACCTCAGTGGCAAATGAAGTGGCCATATTAGTAATCACTGGGTCCCTCATATTACATGGCTACCTATACACAAATCATGGGTGAGAAGTAACAACATCAACAGGTTTCTTTTGGTCTGTCAATATATCTGTCAATATATATACCAATAGTTTCAATGCCCTCTTGAATAGCTTTAAAATCAAAATAATATTTCACTGCATTTTGCATGTCATTGACCAGAGTATGTCCATTATCTGTATCCATTATTATTTTTACAGCTACCAGTGGAGAGTTAAGTGTATCTTGGATGCCAAGATTTTTTCAAACAATGTACCTTCTGCACGCATTTTTAGGACCATGTATAAATGCATGCGTTCTTTGATTCGCCTTCCTGCTGTTACCTTAATCCAATAATATCTGTACTCAGCAATTACGGACACTTTATCAACTATGTATATATCACAGGTTTGACTGTGATAAAAATGGTCACAGTTAACTATTACAATTTACTTTTCACAAATACACACGAGTCCTGTAGAAACATACTAATGAGTTTTTCACTTTATCAGCTCAGGAGGGTCAGTCATTTTATCCACAGACATCTCCCAAATCCAGCCATTATATCTACGTTGTTGACTGCATCATTCTCAGATGTCTGTGTCAAAGAAATTAATAGTGTAACAGTTATAACAAAGTCACTATTTCAAATTTGTTTCATATAAATACACAGTAGCCAAAATATTCCAGGTTAAATTCTGACACACACACACACACACACACACACACACACACACACACACACACACACACACACACACAAAGTCCTGCAAAACCAGATTAAAGACTGTTTAAATATGACTAGATGACTTACGAGCATAAGGTTTGTTCATAGGTTGACAGGTTCATAGGTGTTTACTAGGCTAATGGCCCTGGAGCCTTTACAAGCCTAGCCCATAGGATTAACCTGGCATCGTGCCACCTGACCTTAGTTCCCAGTGCCTCTGTTGAGTACAGTCACTGGAGTGATCCCCGGGGTGAATTTTCTATTTCCCATCTACTCATTAAGATTTCTCTTGAAGAGGGCAAGTGAGGCACTCACTTGACATGTATGGGAAGTCCATTCCATGGTATATTCCATGGCCTCAGGGTTATGAACCTGTCCCTCCAGCTTGTTCTGTTGATTGTGGTAATGAGGTTGAGGTCTCTGGAGCTTGTAGTGCAGAGGGATTTCTTTAGATGTAGCATTTCTAACAGAGCTGGGTTAGACATGGCTTTGTAAGTCAAGTAGAGATCGCCTCTAAGTAGGTGATATGAGACAGAGAATAGTTGGAGTTTTTTGAGTCTGTCCATATAGGCCAAGTGTTTAAGGCCTAGGATCCTCTTTGTGAAGTACTTTTGCGGCCTCTCCAGTTGTTGCAGATGTCTAGTGAGGTACATGCCAAATGAGGCACTGTACTTGATGACTGGCCTAAATGAGGGAAGAGTAGAAGGAGACAATGACCTCTTATTTCCTGCATGCAAAACCCTTAGTAATGAGATGAGCCACATATAAGGACTTTCTGACAACAGTGGCAATTTGGTGGTCAAAAGAGAAGTTGCTGTCAACCTGTGTTCCTGGATCTCTTATAATGCCTTCTGTGTTCAGTGGACTACCATCAATGTGGTAATTCATGGGAACTGGGTTTTTCCCAAGGGGGATGACAACACATTTTTTGACATTGAGCTTAAGGCCATGGTTCTAACACCAGTCATTGGTCTCAGTGAGGCCTTTCTGTAGGATGTCAGCATCACTTGGGGAGTTAATAATAGCTCCCAACTTGCAATCATCTGTGGACTTTGTCACCCAGAGTCCCTTCGTGTTGGCCTGTACTTCAGAGAAGTAGATACCAAACAGGGGAGGACCCAGGACCGAACCCTGTGGGACTCCACTCATGACTAGTCAGCAGTCTGACTTGGAGTCAGCTGCTTTCACACTGTGGGTTCTATCTGTGAGCCAGTTTGCAACCCACCTAGTGATATAGGAGTTGATGCCTAGCTTAGTGAGTTTTTCTATGATTCCTGAGTGGGGAATGGTATCAAAGGCCTTGACCAGATCAAGGTAGGCTGTATGAACCACCTTGCTTTCATACACAGCTCTGGTGACTGACTCAAAGAAGTTGACCAGGTTGAGCAGGCATGATCTACCCTTCACAAAATCAAGCTGTGTGGGATCCAGAGTTTGGAGATTCCCTATATCCTTGTTCATTAGGTCCATAATGATGCGTTCCATAGTTTTGCATATCAGACTCGTCAAGCTAATGGGACAGTAGTTCCCAGGGTCTGTAGTTGCTCCTCCTTTGTGGAGAGGGATGTCTGTAGCAGTGCTCCATTTGGTAGGGATAAAGCCTGAGGTGAGGCTGGGATTGAACAGGACACATAGGTGAGGTGCCAGTTCACTCTCTAGTTCATGTAGAATACAGCCAGGAATATTGTCAGGTCCCATAGAAGCTGTATTCTTGGCCATGAGCAGTGCTGTTTTTACCTGTGCAGCAGTAATACTGGGTGCCTGGCAATCTACTGGTATTGTGATTGGTCCTGTGGAGGGGGAGAGAGGGGTAAAGTTGGCACTGAATCTGTCACCCAGTATATTGGCAATATCTGTTGGTTCAGTATAGGAGGTGCCATTGTGCAATAGCTCCAAGCAAATCTGGGTATTTCTGTGGAGATTCTTTACATAACTATAGAAGGCCTTGTGGTTGTCTTTACTATCTGCTGCAATTCTGTTTTCATAGCTAGCTTTACAGGATTTGATGAGGGTCTCAACTTTTTGTTGAGGCTGATAAGGGAGTTTTTCCAGTCTTGGGACTTCACCTTATTCCACATCAATTTCCTCCTTCTGTTGTAGAGTTTGTTTATGGCAGGGGATCACCAGATTGGCTTCCTTTTTTTGGAGGAGAGCATCTTGGTTTTATTGGGTATGGCGAGATCCATGCATTTTTGTACGTGTTCATACAAGGCATTAGTGCATGATTCAGCAGTCATGCAGCTGTTCCCCAATTGCATGGGTGCTGTGACGTTAGCCACCTCTGTTTTTAGGAGCCCAAAGTTAGCTTTGGAGAAGTTTTTCATGGTGGTCACCTTTGCGGGGGGGGGGGGTTCCAAAGTGATTAGTTTGTGATCGGATCTAACCAGGGATGAGTTGACTATTAGTATAGAGCAACAGTTGCCCATGTTAGCAATGACCAGGTCAAGGATGTTGCTACCTCTAGTGGGGGTAAGAACAAGCTGGTCCAGGGCATCGGAATTAATGAATTCCAGGAAACGGTCAAGTGAATTGGTACATGAGTAGTTTTCCCAGTTAATGGAGGGGTAGTTGAAGTCGCATAGTATAAGAGTGTTAGGTTGTCCCTGAAATTCTCCAGGGTGCTTAGGAATGTGGAGTGTGAGTCTTGGGATATGGCTGGGGACCTATAGCAGGCTATGCCCTGAATCTCTGTATCACCCAATGTTAGCTGCACCTGAAGTATCTCTAATGCATTATGTTGGGCTACCAGCCTGGAGGTGTGTGCATCCTTTATGAATATGGAAACACCATCACCTTTGGAACTTCGGTCCAAGTTCTGGGGCTGAAAGGTGTGGAATGAGTTATAGCCTGGTAGTGCAGGGGTGCTTTCTGCTGCCTTGAACCAAGTCTCTGTTACAGCACAAATGTTGATGTTCTCCATTTTAAGGAGTGCTTTGAGTGAGTGCATTTTGAGATTTAGACTTCTAGCATTGAGTAGCATGACCCACAGATTGCATTTGTTTGTATCTGTTACAGTGGTAATTTGGTCTTTGGAACACCACCTAAAAAAGGCACTATAGGGGTGGCAAGACCCTTGGCCAGTATCCACAAGCCCAAGCATGAAAGATGCAGGCCATCTCTGTCAAAACATCGAGGTCTGTCAGGCAGGCAGATACTGGATCCCCTTAGAATGACACCAGAAACTTAGCCAATTGTTGAAATCAACCATTTTTCTGCTTGTACTGTGGTATCATTCTGGGTAATTGTAGGAGGATGCTCGGGGCTAGGGTCATACCAGCCTGGGCAACATAATCCGAGAGCTTCTCCATGTCTCTTTTCATGCAGTCCAGGGAGGTACATCTCAGGTCATTCACACCCACATGTATAATGACAGAGTCATATTTGTACCTGTTGTTGAGGGACCTGAGTGCATGGGTTATGTGGTGGATCCTGGCACCTGACAGGCAGCTGACTGTTACTTTGTCCTTATTCAACCTAGTGAGTGGGACATCAGTGTGCCTCACTATTGAATCACCTATGACTAGTGTGTTGGGCATGCTGTTTTGCCTTAGGGGCTTTGATTGAGAGGCACACTGTTTAGGAGGGTTATGTGTCTTGTGATTAGTGTTGTGTTGTGGTGTTCGAGAGCTTTTCTGCTTTGGAGGTCTCTGCTGTTTGGGTAGATTTTTATTGACAGCCTTCATGAAGGTGGGTGTGTGATTTGTGTTTTTATGTGAAGGCAGTGCTGATGTGTGTTCTGGAGGGCTATGTGGTCCATGTGGTGTGGTGCAAGTGTTGACCTTCTCCTCTTGACCAGCTATTCCAGTCTTGGCTGGAGAGTACATGGCTTCCAATATAGATATATAAGTGCATCTCTTGCAAGTCTGAGTATTGGGAGGTAAGAGGAGAGGGCCATCAGTGTACATGAGGCAGTTGCTACATTGCCTCAGGATGCCCAGGTTCACCAGGTTAATAGGAGAAAGCAGAGGGAACTGACCTTTAGACATGTCTGGAGGGGTGGCCATTAATAATAAGTACTGGAGTTTCCTTGTAGAACGTTTAGTGCTAGTAGCACTTTTGTGTGCTGCAATAATTGCTACAAGAAGTCTTGTAAAATGCTACACTAATAAGCTAGTAAAAGTGCAGGAGAGGAGAGAACTAGCAGATCTCAGAAGCTTACAAACAGTCTAGGATACAGCAAATCTGTATCTGGACTAGACAAATTACAGAAAAGGCAGGAAACAGTTTTTTTTTTTTTTTTTTTTAGTAGAAAATAAAGAGACAGAAGATAATGAGATAATTCAATATTCAGAAGCTAAAGGGGTGGGCCTTTGCTAAGTTCTCACTATAAACAGTAGGATGAGCTGATGCACTGTGACTGGGGGGAGTGTCCAGTATCAACTTGAAACCAGAGGCTGGCACCTCAAAGCCACCAAGACTTAAGACCACCACAAGAACTGAGCGGGTGGGTGGGAGAAAACAGTTGTATGGATTACAGAGATATGTATTAAATGAGAAGTGCAGAGACAATTGAAAATATCCACATCATATCCACATCATCCATATATAGGTCTAATGCCCCATCAGCAGTTATAGCCACTTTGTTGATTGTGTAAACCCCTTATTGATAACATATACATAATCTTTGCAGAAGTAAGTCATCTGAGTAATTTCACATTAAAGAGAGATATTACTAATATAGAGGTTGCTGTTGGCTAACAACTTTGCATTTCAGTGCTTCATTTATAAATACAGTGCCCTCTGCCCTTGAAGAATAAATTTCCTTCATAGAATTAAAAAAACTGGTGTGCTTGTGATATTGCCATAGCATTTCCAGAGCTAGATCACTTATGCAATAAGGAATAGCTGACAAACAACAACAACAGGTTTCATAGTTACTAGATGTGCAGTCCAGGAGACCATTACAGAGCCTAGCTCAAATTCCCAATCATTCCATGGACTTACTCAATATCACACAGTAGGTTAACAAAGGTGGAAAGATTCAAATCCACAGGATGCAGCACATTTCAGAGCTTTAGTCCTCTGCCCTAACTGCTAGAATAACAGTTTTTAACTAAATGCATAAATCCTTTACAATCCGATCTTGTAGAAAAGTCAGTATCACAGTAATATCACAGTAATATGCAACGACTACATAAAGGATGCTGAAAGTCAGATGGTTATGATCTTCACTCCCAGTAAGTCATATTGTATGACCTGACAAATGTCAACCCCTTTGAACTGCTGGAGGTTGTAAAGAAGGTACTGCAAAATATATTACTAAAATGAAAAGTTTAGATTACTAAAATCCAACATGTTTAGAGTATATTAAACAATCCAGACCTATTATTAAATCCATTTGTTCTTTAGTTCAATGAATAAAACAAAATTATTAAAAACAATATAAATGTTGCAGAAGCGTTTGCTCAACAACCCCCGAGCCTTACAAAAAATAGAAGTGTTACTGCATACAACATACTATTGTATGAGGGGCTTACATGCTTGCAGACACCTTCATCTCATTTTTGACTTCTCTGTCTCTTCTCTGTCATCAAAAATATCTGACATCAAGAATAGAATAGCTATCCACTGTGGCATAACCCAGTACAGGTGTGACTTACTTGAATAGTTAATAATGTTATATTGTGGCAGCATACACCTCCAAAGTCAAAAGAGACAGATGGACAAATGGGGCCCTATGCAGTGTAAAGAATCAGGCCTACCCAACAGCAATATCACATTACTTGGCTGTCTCTCTCCCAGTTACCATAAACACTGTTCAAACCTATAAGTGCGTTTACTATTTTCTTCTTTACTTTTACAATTATCACAGAGTTTTGGATTTCATTTAAAACTTTTACAAATGTTACAGAAAAAAAATACACTGACAACCTTTTTCTAAACAAACCACTCTCACACTGAAAACATTTTTAGCATAAGAAACAGCTTTGGATTTCATTTAAAACTTTTATTATAAATATTACAGAAAAAAGAAAACACTAACATACATTTTCAAAGCAAAGCACTCACATTAAAAAGATTAGCATAAGAAACAGTAAACTTATTTTCTGTTGAAACTCACATTTAGTGAAAATGCATCTGGTAACCCATTAAACTACTCCAAAAAAGCGACAATAACAAACTGTATATTAAAAACAAAAAACACAGCAAGGGTACAAATTAATTGTTTTTGTTTGCTTAATCACAAACTTCATCAGATCAAAATCTCATTACACACCATTTACTTAAATAACATTAGGCAGCTCCCACCCCAGCCTACAAAAAAGGAAATGATGTCATTACATTATAAAATCTTCCTATTAAATTGCTACCATGAATACTTTTATCTACATTTATCATGAAAAAATTAATACCAAAAAAAAAAATACTATTACCTACACAACCTAAGAAAAAATGCATACAAATGAATTTAAAAACAGACCTTATTTAAAATGTGCATAAACTTTACTGGCTCTTATTAAACAGCATGGTTCCTATAAAATAAACGGAAAGATATTTTCTATCAATTAATATGCATGTTAAAAAAGAACTGCTAACAATTTTTGATGAACAAGAAGTTAGATATATATAACCATATCTAGGCTACCTAAGCAATGCCTTTAATTTCAATATACTATTGATTGCACAGTAGGCAATGAGTCCTGGCCAACCATATGAATGCAATAACAGTTGCCACATTATTTCAGCTTTCTCTAACTGTAGCATCCATGGACCTCCCCTAGGTTCCTCTTTTTACTTGTTGAATCCCAAAAAATTCAAAACTATGATCACTATACATATGTACATGCTTGGCAAGGGCATTTGTTAAATTCAATTTTTTTATGGCATATAAATGCTCATACACCCTTTTCTTAAGGGATCTCATAGTTTCTCCTATGTAATAAGCTGGGCATTGCTTACACTTGGCCACATATACCACCCTTTGAACTACAATTCAATTTGTGATGAATAAAATATTTTCTGCCATTGATTTCAACATATTGGCCTTGAAATATAAACTTGCAAAAATTACACATCCCAAATTTTTCATGCCACATTTTTATGCATTTTTTTCATATTTTTTCTTCTTTTTTTCTTGTTTTTTCATGTTTTTTTTAAAAAAATGTGAGATATGTTGTTTTTGCAAGTTTGCAAGGTTTATATATATATATATATATATATATATATATATATATATATATATAAAACTTCATGTTCATCAATAATTGTTATCAGTTCTTATTTAATATGCACATTAATTGACAGAAATATATATTTCCATTTATTTTATAGGAAGCATGCTGTTTAATAAGAGCCAGTTAGGTTTATGCACATTTTAAATAAGGTCTGTTTTTAAGTTAATTTGTATGAATTTTTATTAGGTTGTGTAGGTAATATTGGTATTTTTTGGTGTCAATTTTCTCATGATAAATGTAGATAGAAGTATTTATGGTAGCACTTTAATAGGATGATTTTATAATGTAATTGATGTAATTTCCTTTTTTATGGGCTGGGTGGGATCTGTATATTGTTATTTAAGTAACTGGTGTGGAATGAGATTTTTGTCTGATGAAGTTTGTGATTAAACAAATGAAAAGAGCTTCACCTTATTAAAGAAGAATTAGTTTGTACCCTTGCTGTGTTTTTTGTTTTTAATAACCCATTAAACTATATGAGATGTACTGGGATTCATACTCAAATAGCACATAGTGAAGTACTTATTAGGGCCTATGTGAGAGTTACAAGAATTCAAAAGACAAATGTGTAACACATTTAGTAACAGCCTGGGACAGCACACTGGACACAAGTACTCCTTTTCAGGAGTAGTCCAGTAGTACTGTCTGTTGAAGTAACTTGGTCAGAGTGACACAGAAGACAAAGTCTGAAGGAATCAAGTCTTGTAGTATAGGAAGCAGCTCATAGCTTTATTCATCTGTACTAAGGGATAGACAAATTGTTGTGGCCCAGACACATGTATATCACATTTGCATGCCTACAAAAAAACAAGCTAAATTAAAAATGTTTCCATAGTTAAAATATTAACATTAAACTATAGACTTCATGCTGTCCAATTTATTTGTAGATAAATAATAAAAACACTGTGAACCAGGAAACCAACGATCACATCCCGATGATGCTCCTGTTTAATACAATCAGTTTCCTTCCTTTACACCATAACTTCTCTGGTTCATAGGTAGTTAACAGTCTTATAGTTCAGAGGTCCATTGAGGAGCCTAGCTCAAATTTTTAGTTGCCACAAAGCACTGCCTAGTTAAGTTATTTGCTCAAGATCAGGGTGTAAATATGAGGCAAAGAGATGTTCTGCAAAATTAGGGATAAATAAGAGCAGACTACTTTTGAATCACTGCACTGCAGCATGGGGGGTGCACTTCTGAGTATGCCATCCTTTGGATGAAGTGTTAAACTGAAACCCCATCTGTTTGAGTTGGTGGTAGTTCAGGTAGATAAAAAAGATCCCATGGCACCTATCAAAAGAGAAGGGGTCCTTTATTTAACAAATTGTAAACATTTACAATATAAACTGAATAAATAAAATAATATTTACATTATTTGCATTATACAAACTATTTAAATTGACTTCATATTCACTTTTTGCATTAAAATATGTTTATATCTGACCCCCACTCTACTTTTCACAACCAAAATCTTATTTTTTTAACATTTCTGATAAATTCCATTTAGCATTATACATAATTTCTTTCACTCTGTGGTTCCAAATTATCCACATAACTTTCAATATTTTTATCATCATTTTTAATAAACACTTTATTTTTATCATTTTAAAAAACATATTCAGTCATATCAATATTAACATTTTTGTATACCTTAATTTAATCTATATAATGATTCTCATTTTGTTCCATAATGTATCAATTATTTTACATTTCAAAAGACATGTTCAGTGATTTCTTCTTTGTGACAATAAGTACATATTATTTCACTTTTTATATGTCATGTTTGCTTTGAGTAGTAATTTCCTTATCACCAGTTTCCATAAAAATCATGACATTATACTCTCTTTTTAAATCTATTGTGTCTTGCTTTTATAGGTTTGATTTTCACTTCCACCAATTCTTTCCATGGATATACCTAAAAATATTCTGCAATTTCTTTTTTTTATACCACTTTTTTCTTTAATCTTCTAAATCTTCTATACTTATTTTCTACATTGCCATTTTCACTTTATATGCTTTATTTTCTCCATTCATATACTCCTTTACAACATTTCTTCATATCCCATTTTTTGTATTTGTTTTCCAATAACAGACTTATTAAATTAGCATTTTTTTCTTTTAAACATTTAAGTATTTTATGAAGATGTAATGAAACTGCAAAGAGTACTGGATTTATAAATCTTAAACCACCATCCTCCTTTGCTACATACAGCACAACTCTCTTTACAGAATTAAGATGAGATCCCGATATAAAGGAGAAGATAGTATTAATAATATCTTTTTTCAATTGACAGTGGCATACCAAGCACACTAGCTATATATGAAATATTTTCTAATACAACGGAGTTAAGCAAATAAACTTTTTTTCTTGAAATAATGTTTAAAAGATCCCCAAAAAGAACATGTATTTTTGATTTTTTACATAAAGTTTTCCCATTGTAGTAATACAATATCTTGTTTTCCAAATGTAATAGCTAATAATTATATTTCATGAGAGCTGAATTCAATACCTGTATTCCTACCTTCATGCCCTAAACCTTTACTTTTTTCTATGTTCAAACATACACCAATTTTATCTAAACACAAATTCAACTTACTTATAATTTCTTCCATTCCTTTCAAATGCTTAGTACCTAGAATGATGTCATCTGTATATGATAATGTTATAGGTATATCAATAGCTTCCTTTGTTCTGTATTTAACATTACCATCTACTGAATTAATATAACTATTTACTGCATTCATAACTAGTGAAACTATAATGCTACTAAAAGGGCATCCATGTCTTAAACCTCTTTTACTGCTTATTTCTTCACTCAGCCATCCATTAATTATCACTTTAGTTTTGTTCAATGTGCATACTTAAATTATAAGCTTTGATTATATCCCATAGTATATTATGCTGAATAGTGTCAAAAGCTATACTTAGATCTCCTACTATAATTAAAGTCTTTTCTTGTCTATTTAGTATGTCATCTACAATTTCCCCAAAATGATTAATAATTCTTGACATCCTTTTCCTTTAACATTATATAGTGCATCTAATAGGATATTCTTTGATTCCATTCATTTCTGTAGTATTTTCATAAATAATTTATAATTAGTATTATTCAAAACAATAGCCCTCCAATTTCTTATATCTTTTCTCTCACATTTTTCCATACACAATAAAAAAATTCTACTACATAATTCCTTATATTTAAATCCTTCATTAAACCACTCATATAATACTTCTGTGAAAAACATATTTTGATTTACTGTCACGCTCCTATACATTTGATAATCTAAGCAATCCAGACCTGCTGCTTTATGTATCTTTACTTGTT
The DNA here is from genome assembly GCF_019279795.1 of Protopterus annectens. Classification (NCBI taxonomy): domain Eukaryota; kingdom Metazoa; phylum Chordata; order Ceratodontiformes; family Protopteridae; genus Protopterus; species Protopterus annectens. Next base: position 895,138,579 of record NC_056744.1, on the reverse strand, counting down.
TTAATACTATATCAGTTCTTTTAATCTTATATATTTTTCCAAATCTCTATTTTCTTGCTCATAGCAAGTTCTTACTTGCCATGATAGCCTTTATTCTTTAATAATATCTTTAAATAAATCTTTTGTATATTCTATAATACTACACATTACATCTTGCTGGTATTACTGTGCTATCCCTTTTCTATCTATTAATACTCTCATTATACTATCTTCCTTGCCTATTTTACTTAAATAAGGAGCTATCTGTTCCTTTTCTACCTTGTATAAAATATTTTTGTTTATACAGCAGATTTTTTAAAAAAATTTTCTTGATTTATTGCATATAACTCTTGTTCTTTCTTAAAGTATTAATTTTCATTCTAGTGTAAATTTTTAAGCTGTTCTTCATTTAACTTACTTTAACTCTTTTTCACTTTCTTTCTCTGTTAGCTTGCCATCCTTGATTACATTTTTTTATATTTCTTTTCAAAAGACATCCACCATTCAGACCAATTTTATAGAAGAGTTACAAGCTTATGTGATCTTCCCAGAATTCTAACTATCCCTTTTTACTGTCACCTGCCCATTCTACTTCATTTATTCTTTTTAGACTTTTTCCTATATTAATATTACTAACTTATTCTATGCAGATAGCTTTGTGGTCTGAGAAACCTGAGTCTAATGTACTTTCATTTTTTTTATTTCGCATCCTTCCAAAAGCAAAAAATAGTCTATCTGTGTTGCATCTATTCCTCTGCTATATGTCCATGAATTCTTCCTCCATATTCTTAACTTTCCACATCTCAATTTCTATAAGTATTTTTTTACACCATTCTCTTCTTTTTGTTTCTTAAGTTACAACTGAAGTCTCCTACTGTAATAACTTCCATATTAATAGCAATGCAATTCAATATTAAGGCACACATATTTTCCTCTTTCTTTAGTTACATGTGGTTATAATGCAATTATTCTGTAGACTTTATCTGGCTATCTAACATCAATAACCATAATCCTACCTATTAAAATTATATCACTATCAAGCACCTTAACTGTCTTTGTCATAAGTATTGCTATTCCTGAACTTAAATCTTGTCCTAAATTCCAGTAAGTTTCATTACCCCACAGACATTCTGTTTGAAATCTTTCTTCTTTCATTAAAATATTGTATCTTCTACTATAATGACAATACTATCTCATTTATTGCACCAGTCTATAATAGCTAGTCTTCTAACTATGCTCTTAAACATCTTAACATTCAACACTAATATCCTACAATTACCATTATTTCTATTTAGAAAAATATTGTAAGGAAAAATAAAATCTTCACCCTTTTTTTTTTCCTTTGTGTTTAACCCAGTAATTTTTCTCTTTCTCTCTCTCACTTGTTTACCTATAGATTTTTTTTATTATTAGTACATCCCAGGTAATATATTTTTGTCACTAACCAGTACATTCATCAATATTTAATTCTTGTCTTTTAATGCATCATACTTTTATCATCATTTTTTTACTGTTTCTTCTATATTTTTTCTGCATGATTTTGTCCCTGTTCTTCTTCACTTTCTACTCCCATAAACCCTTGAATGTGTTCAGATACAGTAGCTTTGTGTATTTCTACTGTCCCTTCTTTAGATTCCATCCAAGTATGACCTAACTTATTGCATTTGTAATATTTTTAATTCACATTATTTTCATCATGAGCTGTCACACTTCATATGAAACATTTCCTTTCTGTGCAATCAACAACCAAATATTCAGATTTTCTGCAATAGAAAAAGGTTTTGGGTTGACTCGTATATTTAACAACACCTTTCTGACTATCTGTATTTATAATGCTAGGGATATGAATGGTTTTATCATTTTCCATTTTTAGTACAACATTACAATCCCAACCCCAGTCCATAATCTCAATTTTCCAAAACATTAGAAATATTCAATACATCTTTACATATGCTATTTAATGTCTTTTGTCTTTTCAAAGTTTCTTTTTCAGTTTCTGTCCTAAATTGAACACAAACTTTCATCAAAGTTTCTCTGAAGAAAACTTTAACTACATAAGCATTTCATGGAGTACAGTCTTTCTTATTTTCATATTGACTGAAAACCCCTTCCATTGGCTGACAATTTTCAAACATTATATCACAAAAGGTTTCTTTGCTTATATGAATGAAAGCTCTTACCTCTGCTGGAGAAATTCCTAAAAGTGAAATAACATTGTCCCATACCTCATATCTATGATCCCTCTCAACATCTTAGAGCAAGAAATCTGGACAAAGCCATACATAAAAGTGGGACAAAGGCCAAAAATAGGGACGATTTTAAATATTGCTCTTACAAACTTAGAAAGTTGATAGAATAACAGGTTTTGTATTGGCATGAAGTTTCTAAAGTGTATAAAGCCTGAAACTCAAATGTCTGTCATTATTTTCTAACTTCAGTCTTAAATACTTTACCACTAGTTTGCCAGGAAACTACAATTTTATGAAACATGGACCAAATATATAAGGCAAAAATCTGGACATTCTGTGAAAATCTGTACAGTTGAGAGGTATGCATATCTTTCTGTTTCTCTTTTTACCTTGGAGAAAACCCTAACAGTATAATTTATTTTTTGTTTCACAACAGTTTCTTTTCCTAATGTCTTTTTTTTTTTTTTTTTTTTTTGCTTTTTCCTTAACCAAATCAGCATAAATTTTTGTCTTATCATCTCCTATTTTTTTTTTTGTAAAAATACCTATTAGTTTTGAATTTTGTCCATTTTATCTTCCAACCACATCCTTACCACTCTTGGGTTTGCTTTCCTTACATATTTTTTGTAACAAATCATCCTGCAACCCTCCTGACTAGAAAGTTGTAATAATACATCCCTCATCATGCTGGTTCTCTTCCTGGAATAGCTCCTGCTGGAAAATCTCTTTTGAATCTAGAATAGGCTCATCTGCCTTTTCTCTAACTATGCACCCTTCTGCTGTTTCAGAAATATCCATAGAAGGCTCGACTGTCTACCTACCATAATCTCTAACCACTGGAACCCCACTAGAAGGGATATATGCCTTTTCTCAAGATTCTACAACCTTAGGCACAGATATAGAAGGCTTGACACCCTTCTGTTCTCACCTTTTATCTCTCAACACATTTTAAGCTGATTTAATGGCTTGACCACCTTCCTCTGCTTTAAATCACAACCAAACAACTCTGCAATAACTCCCTTCTTTTCTGAGCAGCCTCCAGGCCAGAAACAGAAGCAGAAAGTGCAACCATAAAAATATTTCTCCTCACAATGAAAAGAGAAGGGGAAGCTTAACATTGCCATGGCCAAATTTCCCCTTATAGTACAAATACCACTTCGGGTCTCCCCTGAACAGAGGCTACTAGCCTAGTAGGACTAATATGGTCAACAAAGGAGAAATAAATAAAAGAACATGGAACTGTCTGTAATCCTCAGTGATTTAGGGGTGGCAATTGGTGTGGAGAATTAAAGTTTCTGACTCCTGTAGCTATGGTCTAAAGTTTGATTCCAAGGAAGTCTCTTGACTAGAAAGTGCCCCTAATTTGGGAACTACAAACACACATATTACACCACTTTTACCTCTGCCAAAAGTCACAATTACAGTTACACACACATACACATACAGTAACACAAACATACATACAAGCACACCCACCAACACTATTTTTCTGCTAAACAACCTGACGCTTACCTCTAACACAATCGCTTCTATTGAGAGGAATGAGAGAAAGCAAACTTTTGACTGAGGTATCTAAAGTGGCTGGAATTAAGGATTTATGCAGCCAAGTGGTTCTGTGAATTACCTGGTTGCATAAATCACTTTTCACAGGCATTTCTGGGGGAGAACACATGGTTAATATTATATGCCACTCCCCCAGAATTCCTCCTTAGAATTTGTGGGAGGGCAGAGAGACAGCTCACAGGGGTGCTGTACCTCTTCGAGGTAAGCAATGTGATAGGTCTGTCTATGAACTAGAAATGTTTACCGCCAGCTGTAAAAAGGGCTTATCTCTGGCAGTAACATTTCTGAATCTTGCCTAATATCTACGCTAGTTCTGTTTGAAATATGGGTCTGAATGTATCACTGGGGGAGCTAACTCCAGAATAGAGAATCTGTACCAAAAATAAATACTTATGTTAAAAAAATGACAACTATATTATTCATCTTCCAGGAGTCCATGAGTATGTGATAGGTTCCATATGTAATCAGAAATCAGTCATTAACTTCTTTCAGAAAAATCTTGATACAACATTCATATATATGCAATATGCTTATATAGATGAATAGATATCAGCTATCAAATATGAGATATCTATCTATGTATCTGTCTATGTATCTATCTACCTGTCTGTCTATCTATCTATCTATCTGTCTATCTATCTATCTATCTATCTATCTATCTATCTATCTATCTATCTATCTGTCACATGTATGTATATCATCGTAGTACAGCAAGAACATTTCTTGAACGCCAGTAGGTCACAAACTTGACATTTGAACATATAAATCTATGAATACTTTTATCTCTATGTCAGATAAATGGCAAACTGACCTCAGGTGCAAAAACACCTCTAATCTGTGTATTTCCCTATGCAGACGGACATGGTGATGCTGGTGAGAATGAGAGAAGTAATAGAATAACTAAATACTACAGTAGCCCAATTACCACTTTCACATAGCTTTGCACTAATGGGCGTGTTTGAAGTTTGTAGGTCCTTGAAAGCCTGTTGAATTCCTATAAACAATGAGTAGATCATGCAGGTACTTGCCTTTAATAATGCAGTATGTAAGGTAAGTAAGGGAACTATTGGAGTAAATGTGCTGGAGATGACTGTTGTTGCAGTGACAAAAAAATCTTCAGCAGTGAGGATGATGTAACTGAAGGTGAACAAGTTAAACCAGTCTTTTGTATTTCCCAAGCCAAACACTCTGTCTCAGGAAAAAAAAAACACTGAAGAAAAAGAAGTATCCAACAACATAGCATCTTTGATGGCCTGCTAGTTCATCTAGCCTAAGACTGGAGTTCTGTTCAACTGCTGATTTTACTTGTATTTGTTCCTTTCAGCTGTATACAGTTCTCTTTGGAAATGTGGTGGCTTTCTAAATTACACTCTGCTCTCCTGATTTAATATCTGTGTGTTCACATTGTCTTGCATAGAATCCCTGAACTCCCGTCTTTCAGATATATGCATATTCTATATTCTTCATGTAAAAGTTCTCCTTTGTCATGTGATGCTTTATTCTTCTTCTTCTTTCAGCTTTTTCCCAGTCAGGGGTTGTCACAGTGGATCACCTGTCCGCTCATGATTGGCAGTGGAGTTTTACAGTGTCGAGTTGCCAGCCCAGCACCCAACCTTCCACAGAAGGCACACACACGCACGCACTCATGCCTAGGGCCAATTTAGAGTGTCCAATCCATCTACAGCATGTCTTTGGGATGTCATGTGATGCTTTATTGTATATGGTAAAATGCAATTCAGGCACAATAGACCTACTCGCAAATTCAAGATTTTCATGTTCAGTATATATAAAGTTGCTGGGTGCATTTCAGATTTTTTTGTATATTGTAAAAAAAATATAGGTGGTGCAATGGTTAGAGTTGTCACCTCACACCAAGAGGCTGTCTGGTTCGATTCTCGGCTGGGGTTCCTTCTGTGTGGAGACTGCATGTCCTCACTGTGGTTGCATGGCTTTCCACTGGGTGCTCTGGTTTCCTCCCACATTCCAAAGACAGTAGGTGGATTGGACACTCTAAACTGGCTGTAGGTGTGAGTGTGTGTGTGAGTCAGAGGCATGGATGAACTATAGTGGCAGGGCTAGCCACCAGGTTGTGTAAATCTTCACTGGAAATGATTGTCACAGTTGAAAATGACACCCTGACCCCATTTGGAAAATGGGAAAAAGGGGTTGAGGCTGGATGGCTATTGCTTATCTTGGTTATAATCAAGAAAGGAGTTATAAGAGGTTGTAAAATAATACTGATGACTATTTGAGTTAATCTCTTATTTACTTCAGATATTACTGCTTAGGGCAAGTAAGATAAGCAGAATTATTTTCCTACCTCAGAATTTGAGGTAATTATGGGTTCTCGAACTTTACTGTAAAAGTGAGTGCAGAATAAAGAACAATGCTGTAGTGTAGGAGAATCATTTTGTCTATTGTAGTCACATGACTACTACTATATTATATTTCTTTACTTTACAAATTGTTCATACTCAGAAGTCTACCACTTTCCCCCCAGCTTGTCAGAAAGACTTTCTTCTCAATAATGGCTTGTCCTTGTTGTGTACCTTCCTCACACTGGCATTTTCCTTTCTACCCATCTATCCTGTGCAACTTACTCACTCTGCAAAGCAGATCGCTCATCACTCCTCCCCGTACCTCACAACCTCTTAGCACAAGAAATTGTGACAAAGCCAAAAATAACACAGGGACAAAGCCTAAAAATAGGAACAGATTTTAAATATTATAAATTTGGAAAGTTGCTAGAATGACAGATTTTATATTATTATATCTTTTCTGAAAGATATGAAGTCTGAAACTCAGCTGTGTCTTATTATTTAGTTACGTCAATACTGAATGTTTTTTCCAAAAAAACCCCACAAATTCTATGAGGAAAAGATCAAAAATACGAGAAAAAGTCTGGACATTCTGTGGAAATCTTGACAGTTGAAAGGTATGGTCCTCCCACTACACCCCACCAATACCATCTTTAAAGCATTGCAGTCACATTTATTTTACACAAAAATAAATTTTCCCAGCTTACACTGATCTTCCTGGCAAATATGTTCATCAGCTACTTCTTGCTGTTGCTAATACTTAATAAGTTAAGCTGTAGGCTAAACATAGCAATCTCAAAACCATCAAATAGCTCTCTAGCAGAATAGTCCTAATAACATTCTGAAAATCAAACAAAACATATAGAAGTTGTATTACAGCATAACGTGTTTCATGCAGATATGCACACAACAATTATAAGAATAATCTCTTTTGTCCTATACTAGAAGCATAAATGTTCAAAAACATTTAAACAAAGTTGCTATTTGATATGATACTTCATATATTGGAAAGCTTATTTTAGGTGGAACAAATTATTTCTTTTGCTCTTTCTTGTTTGCAACTTATTTATCCTGGATCCATAAGGGAAATACAGTATTTATAGGCGGGTCTATATGAGAACGATGAAAGCTGAAGTCAGCGAATGCCATAACATCGACACATAAACATCAATCTACAAAAACAGCGAAAGACGGAAACGTTGAAAGTCACAATGCCGAACGAATTTCCCTGACCAGCAGGGTGTTCGTGGGGATGAGGAAGTATATCCTTTTCCCCACTGTAGTGTAGTCTTGTAGTTGGTATATATAAGCAGGGAGGGTGAGTGCAAGGGGGCTTGCCCCCCTGCAAAAATGTTTGGAAAACTGTTTTACGTTACGTTTGTTTACTTAGGTTTAACTTACCTGTATGGCTTGTATGTTGCTTCTGGAAATTCATTCAGTGTTGTGACTTTCAACGTTTCCATCTTTCGCTGTTTTCGTAGATCGACGTTTATGTGTTGATGTTATGGCATTCGCGGACTTCAGCTTTCGTCTTTTTAATATAGACCCTTTATAGGCATTTTGTCCACATCTGCTTTTTAAAATTTACATTGCTAACCATGGCCAAAACATAGGAGCTTTTCCAGTTCTGCATCTGCACCAGTATCAGCCACATCAGTATGAATATGGATCAGAAGTTTGAGCAAACATCCGTGGCTGGGTGTATGTCAACTGTCCCTCATTTTTACTTGAATTTTAAATATGTCCCTCTTAATCCAACCTAAAACTGGTCACTTGTCTCAAGTTGATGGTACCAATATTTTAAAAGTACCCCTGGTGATCCCTGATTATTTCTGGATTTTTCCCTGATAGGTTAAGAGCTATAGTGTGGGTAAATCCCACATTACCCACATTCCAGAGGGGATTATTGCTATAATACAATTAGATTGGGTGACCACAGTGGTGCAGCAGTTAGCGTTGCCTCACAGCACAACATTCTCCAGTTTGATTCTTGGCTGGGGTGCCTTCTGTGCAGAGCCTGCATGTTCTCCCTGCTGTTGGGTAGGTTTCCTCCAGGTGCTCTGGTTTCCTCCCACATTCTAAAGGCATGCAGTAGGTGGGTTGGACACTCTAAACTGACTGTAGGTGCAACAGTGAATGGTACGGATGAGCCACCATAGCAGGGCTAGCCACCTGGCAGTGTAAACCTTGACTCAACATGATTGTCACTGTTGAAGTGACACCCTGACCTCATGTGCAAAAGGGGTTGAGGATGGATGGATTATTTAATAAAAATAGTTTTACATTCTATAAATAATGTCATTGTATAAAAAGAAGTGTAGTGCTCTTTGCCTTTGATTTTTTTTCTGTTGAGGTATCGATTATGGAGGCTAAGTGGTTTTGTGTCTGTGGAGATTTTGTTAGAATTTGTAGCTGTAAGTATCATATTTCTAGCCTGTTCTTCATAAAATGTGTGGTCTGATGGCAAATCTTTGAGGAATGAAGAAACAAAATAATGAAAGTGATCTTGGTTTTAGTACTTAAGAGTTTGCAAGGTATACCATGGAGATGCTTGTAGATGCACTCAACATCAAAATCTATGAGTTTTTTAATGTAGTGTATTATCCTGTTACAAGGAGCAGTTTACTATGTATATATATATATATATATATATATATATATATATATATATATATATATATATATATATATATAGATAGATTGATATAGATATATATCTATATATATTTTTTTGTACATTTGAAATTCTGCACTTAGTGGCACATAGAATGTTACTTGATGGAACTTGTACCTGTGATAGACACTCGATTTTTGATGAACACACTGATTGGATTATCCAATCAGCCTGCATGATTTTGAATGAGAAGTGGGTACAAAGCAAAATACTACTGGAACTATAGTTTACAAAAATACAAAAAAAATGAACGCTTTGTGTCTTGTGGTGTAGCTAGGTATTTGTTTTAAAAAACAAATTGTTGTAAAATGTGAGAAACACTTTTATGTTACCAGAAAAGCTGGTGAGGCTATAAATGATGAAGGCATATGCTGAGTATCACAAACTGATTGTAGTAAGGAATGCCATAGCCACGTGAAACAGAAAGCATTACAGTCCATGGCTTAAAAGAAGTTTCTGTTTACAATCTCCTTCTTCTCAATCAAGTGGCTATAAATACCTGATTTCACTGCCTCCACATTTCCTGTGTTACTGTAATAGCTTTAATGCTACTCAAAGTTCTAGCAAGTGGTTCAAAATATTACTGGCAGAGTAGTCAGATAAGGTACATTTAAAGAGTGAAATCATGTGTTGTTCAGAAAATTGCACATGGATTTGTCCTTTGATGTTGGGGCACTGTGGGTTACAGGGTCTTGGAAGGAGGTCAGTCAGATAAGATCAGAAGTCCCATTCTACTGACATTTCATTGAAGTCCAACAATTGAAAGAATTTCATCATGGCTACTTTAAAGACTTCAAGCATTTCCTGCCTTATTAGGCTGACAATTAACCTTGCTGATGGGGCAGAAGACAATGCAGGTTTGTACTGCTCATCTCATATACAAGTATCTCAAAGAACCATTTTGTCAGGAATGCAGCTGTGTGGGCAAACATGCAGCTTATTTTTAGAGATACCAAAGAGCAATGAGGTTTTGCACATGAATAACTCATATCAATAGATTTATAACTCGGTTTTAGTTTTTGCAAGCTTCATGACTAGAATTATGAAATAAGTGCAGCTATTGTGCATAATGTTATGAAATGTTGAAATATCATTTTCTGAGCTGTTTCCTGTCCTTTGTTTCTTGATATTTCAGTCTGCTCTTGTTGTGAATGCAGAAAGATTATGAGTGTTTCTTTAGCTAAGAGACATTATAGACAGCTATTTTAGTTTCTGCTGGTGTAGTAGATGTAAGGTGCTCTTATTAACTGTATCTGATTCCAAAGAGAAATTGTTTATTGTAATATTAGTGGTTATAATGTTTACAGTGTAATGTTTGTACCACTCCTTACACCCCAAGGTCACCCAGCCTTGGGACAGGGTGCTGTTTAAACAGTCTGTCAGTCACATAAATACTTACAGCTTTTATTATTAAAGTAAGAAAATGTGATATAACAGTTGAAGTGCAGTGCTGCTAGTTTTAAAGGGAGTGGCATTTAATATTTCTCAACATTTTATTTGCGGTAATGTTTTTTGACTGTTTATCTGTAGACAAATTTATCCCAGAGTCAAAACCTCACATTGGATTATAAGCAGCATCCTTCCATAAAAGAAATGCAAAACTCCTATACATTGGCTGTGTTCATGCCATGTTTATCTTAATATGCAGTCACCTGTATTTCTTTACTTCCACAAATCCTGAGAAATGTGCTACATCTTCAGAAGTCAAGCAGAGCCCTCAACAGAAGTATTCTTTCAAGCATATTGGGAAATTATGTGAAAGTATTGTTATGAGAGGTTGAAAGGCCTTACTGAGTTCCATAGTTCTGCAGTTGTCTCCCTCTCCGGAATTTATCTCTGGCAATAGGTTGCAATGTTCTTATTTACTTTCAGAGAGTCCAAGATACAGTAGGAATGCTGTGCTTGCCTCATCTCTAACCTAAGAATTTTGTGGGAGATGAAAGACCAGTCCCAAATTCCCAGCAGAACTATACCTTTGTTATGTTAAATTTATTTTTAATGTGCCATGCTATGAAGTTGTATGATATATAGTTAATCCACCAAATTCAGAAAGTGTATATGTTACTTACAAGTCATGCATGTTAAAAAACTCTAAACAAATGTCATGTTTTCCTTCTTATCACATAGTATTCTCTTTCTTTATTTCAGCTCCAACGGTGTTATATAAAAAGGCAACATGATTTCATTATTCATTTTTCTGTTTTCCTCTTGAAGCTTTTTTAATTCAATTTCTCTGTACAGCTCTTTTGATTTTTTGAAATCTGAAAACATTTTTTGTGGTATTTGTCACATTACTTATGATATCATCAGGCTGAATAAAGGAAGAGGCCTGCAGTTCAGACATTTATAACTTTAAGCAGATAGGTAAGGAGAGTTACATAAATGACACGAGTGTTCTGTGTATTGTTCAGGATCCATACATTAACATGATTCATAAATTGAATCTCACTAGTGTTATTTTGTGAATTGTGAGTGACGGGACTCCCACTAAGGACTGCTAGGTTTGCATTCTGTGGTGCATATAACAAGAACCAAGTGCTGTCAGAAGTTACTGGCTATCAGACGAAGAGCATATAAGTAACCTGTGCTGTAGAAGGATTGCCCAGAAAAAGCACTGGATACAAATGTCATATAGCCACTGTAATATGACATGTCTTTGTATGTTGAAGGAGGGTTCAACACTTCTCCAGTAAGTAGCTAAGGGAGGCACCACTCTTAAGGCAGACTAGTAGTCAAGGGAAGCACTCAGAAGGGAGTGTGTGTGTGTGTGTGTGTGTGTGTGTGTGTGTGTGTGTGTGTGTGTGTGTGTGTGTGTGTGTGTGTGTGTTGTGTGTGTGCGTGTTTGTGGGGGGAGGAACATGAACAGGAAGCTGTTGCTATATGTGCTTATCAGGGCTACTTTCATTTGCACCTCTTGTGCACTTGGGGTACATGACAATGAAACATGTCTAGAATAGCCTGTAGTGCACAGAGCAGATGTCGGGTAATATCGTTATGTGACCTAGAGATCATATTGGCACGTCTGAAAAATGCAACATATGTCACTCAGCTCCTCATCTGTCCTGCAGATATGACAACAAAGTGATTCATGAAATTATTTATGTCAATACTTGTGATAGTTCATAAGCTTATAGGTATATACTAGGCTAACAGCCAGCTTCATAAGCCTAGCCTCACAATCCAACCCAAGTGTTAATCACAAACATTTATTAGGAGAGAATGAGATATGTTAGTTAGAATGTTGCTAGAGATTATGGGAGGTATGTCACTTTGGACATTACTGCCTGCCTCTGCCTATCAGAGACATGGGACGAATTTCTAATTTCCCATCCATTGGTCAAGGTTATGCTTAAATAGAGTTAGGAATGGACTCTGTGCTTCACATGGATGGGGAGCCTGCCCCAGAGCATAGGGATCCTCTGAAACACACATCTGTCTCACTGACATGTCTTATTTATGTCACAAGCAAAGGTCCATCAGAGCTGGGTTCGAGGATCCCTTGTATGCCAGGCATAGATTGCCTCCCAGCAACCCAAAATGGGCAGAGTATAGCAATAGGGCTTTAAGGCGATCCATATAAGACAATGTGTTTATACCCTGATTTTCCTGGTAAGGAAGCTTTGTGGGCATTCCAACTGTTGCATATGTTTGGTCATAGAGTGATTTTCTTACCACCTTGGCCACATGTTGGTTTAAGGCCAGACTACTTCTATATATGTTCTCAGATCCCTGATTACTAGGTCAAATCAGGGGTGTAATTAGCCTCTGATTAGCGTAATTAGTCTGGATAACAGTTTTCTCTTAAGGCACTATAATGCATTTCTTGGCACTGAATTTTAGTCCATGACATTGGCACTGGTCATTTGTCTGTGTTATACCATCTTGTAAGATGTTTAGGTCATAAGGGATTTATGATAGTGGTCATCTGTGAACTTAGCTAAATGCTCTTGACATTAGACTTCATCTCCAGGAAGTAGATGCCAAATAAGAGTGGTCCCAGCATGTAGCCCTGAGATACCTTGCTAGTGACCAGTTTCTTTGTAGAGGTGGTATTATCAGTCCTCACTTCCTGGGTCCTGTTTTTGAGCCACATGGCAATCCAGCAGGTTATGTAAGGGTTTATGTTCAGTCTGGTGAGTTTGTCAACTATATCTGAGTTGGATATTGTATCAAACACCTTAGGCAGGTCAAGGTAGGCAGTATGCACCATTTCCCCTCATTCATTGCCTTGATGACCTTCTCAAAGTGGTTCACCAGGTTTTGTTGACAAAGCCAACTGGGTTGGCTCTATTGTCTGAAGGTTGCCTATGCCTTTGAGGATGATTTCCATGATAATTATTCCATGGCATTGCATATTAAACCAATCAGATAAACAGGTGTGTAGTTTCTGGTATTGCTTGATGGTCCACCTTTGTGAAGTGAGATAACCATTGCAGTATTTCATTCTCATGGTACAAAGTGTATTTTGAGGCTATACTTGAAAAGTGACACAAGATGTCCTGATAAGTCATATTTCCAGCTGTTTAGGAGGCATTTCAAGATATTGTCGGGGCCCATTGTGGCTGTGTTTTTGGCCTGAATGCCATCAGGATCAGTTCCCTGTTAATAGTTGGGGGGTTAGGCTATTAGGTATTTCATGGAGGGAGGCGGGGAGAGTTGGTGAAGTATGAGCATAATTTGTCAGCCAAAAATTTGCTTTGTTACTCTGCTCAGTGAAAGTGGCACACTGATGTGTGCAACCTGTGAGCTATTGGACATAATTGTAGAAGGCCTTGTGGTTGCCTTTAGCCTGTGAGGCTATCTTGACCTTGTAGTTTGCCTTGTTGGACTTGATTAGTTCTCTTAGGTTCCTGTTTAGTTTAATTAGAGCTCCTATTATTATGGGAGTTGTTGTCTCTGATTTTTGCCTTGATTTTTTTCCAGTGGCAGCTGGTGACTTCAAATTAAAGGGGGGCTGCAAGAGACAGATGAATGGGTGGGGCCAATTGGTGGGGGGTTGGCCAACTAGAAAGGGGCGGAGCTATACTCAAAACCACAACAACTGGAACCTTAATTAAATACGCTGCCCTGGGTGCCAAACCGTCATTACGAGAGTCCAATCAAGACAAAATGAAGTGCAGAAGAAAAAATATCTCAATGCATTGGCTACATGACAACTTACTTAATATCTAGATGGAAACACAAAGGTTGTGAGGCATGAAAAAAGAAATTGCTTTTTAAATACATTACTGGAATGCCAGTCATAATCAAGCATAAAAAAAAACAAGGAGCACTCACCTCAAACCACTTCTCCTTGTACTGCAGTTCTAATTATAATTTATATTCAGCTTTATAAAATTACCAAGTAACATGCTGAAAATAGCAATCTCTGTGATACCCCTACTTGTAAAAATGTTTCTTATCCAAAAAAGACCTGCTGCCTGACAACAGCTATCTAATTGTTTCATGGAGAACACATGATCAAAGTAAAAAATGAACAGCGAACAAGAAACAAGCTCAAGATAAATTGCTTAAGGGATTACTGCACAAGTTATGGACCACACATGATAGATTGGCATTCTGTTTAGTTTATGGATAAAGCCTGCAAAGATAACTGCAAGTCTCCAACAAATGTAATGAGCTTTTGAAAATACTATAATCCTGTCCTTTATTACAAATACTGTCATATGCATTTCAATACCTAAGGCTTATTCGTTATCTAGTTATGTAAATATTCTCTGCATGGCAACAATGAAAAGGCTTTCAGTGTTGGTAATTCTTTAACAGTATGCTTATTAAAGCTTACTTGCATCTTACAATTTTCGACAAGCTTACCTGATGGTCATTAAAGCATTGCTACTTTAATACAGAGCAACAGGGCACTGCAACAGCATGCATTTTCTGAATAATAAGAAGCAGAAATCAACAGTATAAAAATATGACAGAAAACCAGAACATTCTGCAAAATGAAGGACAGATGAAAAGCCACGGTCACACTTGTGGTCTAACTTGGATGGAGGAATACACTTACACTGCATAACTGCTCCTTGCCTTGCTTGGACACATCCAGGGCCACTACAATGGGGAGTGGGGTGCAACAAGTAGGTCACAGTTTGAAATGTCTCTAGCTGACGGTGATGGCTCTGACACTCATACCTCTCAACCTCAGAGCAAGAAATCTGGACAAAGCCATACATAGAAGTGGGGCACAGACCCAAAAATAAAGACAATTTTTAAATATTGCTCTTATAAACTTAGAAAGATAATAGAATAGTAGTAGGTCTTGCATTAGTATGAATTTTTGAAGGGTATGAAATCTGAAACTCAAATGTCTGCCATTATTTTCTAACTTCAGTCTTAATGATTTGCTACTAATTTGCCAGAAAACCACAATTTTATGAAAAACAGACCAAATATGTTATGCAAAAATATAAAATTGCCACACAATACAGCTGGGAACCTGTCAAAAAAGGGACACCTTTTTAAAATTAGTACTGTTAACTTGAGTAGCTGACAAAATAAGAGCATCTAAATGCATTTCTGAAATAAAAGTAATCTATAACTCTGATCATTACAGTTATTTATAATTGTAAACCCTCCACATTTTCTTCCAAAATTGCCAATTTGCAGAGTGATTATTAAGGGGAGACCAACATTATGAGCCAAAATTGGAGACAGTTGAGAGGTTTGGATATTCCTAATTCTATAAAGCGATTTATTTGCACATACCTCTCAACCTCTTAATGCAGGAAATCTGGATATGGCCAAATATATTGGGAGAACATACAAACAGTACTAAAAAGACAGTTGATAGAATAACAGGGCTTGCTTTAGCATGCATTTTTCTGAAGGTTATGACGTCTGAAACTCAATGTCTGTCATTATTTAGTGACTTCATTCCTAAATGATTTGGCAGAAAACCACAAATTTTATGAGGAACAAACCAAAAATAAGAAGCAAAAATCTATTAATTCTGCAAAAGTCTGGACAGTTGAGAGGTATAGTTCAGCCGGGGCTGTCTGAGTTTGCTGCCCCCCTCACAAAATCATGGTCGAATGGAGCGTCCCCCCTGCAGCCATTCCAATGTCCCATTCCTTGGTTATTTCATCCCATTTGCCATAAACACTTTACTGCTTTACTTCTGCGATGATATGGATTTCATTTGAAAGTTTTATTTTATATTTTACAGCATAAACCCTAATAGATATCTGCTAAACAAAGCAATGCAGTCTCACAATGAAAATATACTTAGCATTAAATGTTCCCTGCCCTTGAAACTCACATTCATTGAAACAACATTGAAACCCACATTCAAAGAAAATGCATTTTGCCAGTGGCAGAAAAAGATTATTTTTGGGCTGTTTTCAAATCATAGGCCCCTTGAACACAAAACATACACATGCTCTTTGATCCACCTTCCTGACTGTATTAAATTATATACATTTTACAATATAGTACAGTTGAACTGCCCAATTCAGAATATTTCCATCATAAAAGTCTACTCAACTTCAACAGTCCACCAGTATCAGTAAATATGCACAATTTCTGAAGTAAAAGCCATCTAAATAATTCCACATTAAAGAAATCTGTTAACTAAAAAAGAGGTTACTGCTAGCAAACAACTTTATATGTCATTGTTTCATCTACAAATAAAGTACTTGTTGCCCTTGAGGAATAAATTGCTTATGTTGCATTAAAAAAATTCTAATGCTGGTAATATCGCAATAGGGAATGGATGGCAAACTGATAACAGGTTCATAGTTACTGGGTATCTTTGACAAAGAGGACTGCAGCAACCATCCCCTTTAAGACAGAGTATAGTATCAACAATGGATCTACCTACTGTGGGAGTAGAACCCACAGCCTTCTGTATCAAAAGCAAGTACACTACCTGTTGTGCTATTTACAATGTGAGCAGACTCAGCATAAGCAGCACTTAACTTTTGTTCCCCTGCAGCTCTCGGCTCCTTGTAAAATCTACTCGACACTCAGCTATATCTCTGAACTTTGCAGCACAAGAAATCTGGACAAAGCCAAAATTTATTGGGGGGGGGGACAAAAGCCCAAAAACCAGGGACACATTTTAAACATTGTTTGTATAATGTTTGTAAAGTTGCTAGAATAAAATGCTGTGTTACCACCATACATTTTACTGCCAAGTATTGAACCCATGTCCCTGTGCAAAACAGCCAGAGCAACATACCACTATGCCAAATCATCCATTTTTATGAAAGAAAGGAAGACTGAAACTTAAAAGGCTACCATTTAGTGAAATTCAGTTCTCACCATAGCTGTCAACATCTTAGCACAAAACACCTGAACAAAGCCAATAATGGGGGAATACAGCCCCCAAACATATTCAATGAGTTCAGTTATCACTATAGCTCTCAACCTTGGCACAAAAATCCTGGACAAAGCCAATAATGGGGGAATACAGTCCAAAAAATAGGGACAAATATCCACTGAGGACACCAGAGCAAACCCACACAAACACAGGGAGGACATGCTGACTCCACACAGAATGCACCCCAGCCAAGAATCAAACCAGACAGCCCATAGCTGTTAAGCAACACTGCTACCACTGCACCATTGCACTACTGTCTGTTTTAAGTAATAAAAATACAAAAAACACAGATTTTATGAGGAACACAACAAATATGAGGCAAAAATATGCAAATGTTTTAGAAATGGTGGTGGGTAGAGAATTCAGGCTCTTGTCACTTGGGCCCAAGGTACAGGACACAAGCTTTATTCTCTACCCACCACCATGAAGCAACTGGGGGGCATTATACATACACACACACACCTTACCTGTCTCCAGAAGGGCCATGTGATCCTGTTTCCCCGATCTCCATATGGCAATCCTGTACTTGGTCCTCCATACTGGCATGATCCTGCAGCTGTTTGTGAATGCAATCCTGTCCTCCATACTAGCCTGCGCATACTGGTCTCAGCCTCCTGCGAGATGTGAGGAGGCTGGAGCCTCCTGCTATTGGTCCAGACTGTGGGCGATGCAGTCTGGTGACCTTCTGGTTTGTGCGGTTTTCACCGCACAGATCTCTGGGTTGGAAGGGCAGAGTGTACTCCCTTCCCTATCCGGACTGCCTAACTGAGCAGTCTGGAGCTCAGGAATGCCTGAGCATGCGTGCTTGGAGTTCTGATCTGCCTAACACAGCAGCCAGGAACTAAGCACGCATGCGCAGAGTCCAAGATATTTTTTTTATTTTTATATGTTCTACGGGGACTGGGGACTTTATTTTTATGCACAGGTGGGAGACCCATTTTACAGGTGGGAGGGCTGCAGCCCCACAGTCCTATAGCACGAGCCGCCCCTGATTTTTTCCCTTTTGTTATATACCCTATTAAGCTTAGGATTCCACCAGTGTGGCTTGTTTTTAGAGTTTGTTTATGGATTACTTCTAATAGGTACAGCAGGCTCTATACAGCTATTTACATGGCTGTACAGGGTCTCTGTGAACAATTCCGCATAGCTTGTTGTGAACTTGGGGGGGCAATGAATTTTATCACTTACTAGTTTGTAGTCTGCCTTAAAATAGTTCCTAACTGTTACAGGTTTTACTACGGTGTCTGAGTTGATTTTGAGAATGCTTTTTATTGAAATTGGCTTTGTAGCTCTGTCCCTCTGTGGTTATGTCATGCTCTTTTGAAACAGCAGAAAAAATGCAGAACTTCTCATCAGCAAGGGGCAGATCCACAAAGATGTGACAGAACCACAAAGGGACAGAGTGGAATGCACTGTACTATGAGCCATCTAAACACATACACACACACACACACACACACACACACACACACACACACACACACACACACACACACACACACACACACGCGCGTGCACATCTCCCTACATCATTTCCACCACATGCACTGTACTATGAGCTGTTTTAAATGAAAACATGATTGTGTCTCCCTATGTCATTTACACAGACACACACACACACACACACACACACACACACACACACACACACACACACACATACACTCTTGCATCTCCATACATCATTTAATCCACACACAGATATACACTCTCACACACACACACACACACACACACACACAAACACACACACACACACACACACACACATACACACACACACACACTCTTGCATCTCCATACGTCATTTCCTCCACACACAGATATACACTCACACACACACACACACACACACACACACACACACACACACACACACACACACACACACACACACACACACACACACACACACACACACACACACACACACACACACACACACACACACACACACACACACACACACACACACACACACACACACACACACACACACACACACACACACACACACACACACACACACACACACACACACAGTCTCTCAAGGGTTTCCCTATTGCATTTTACTGACTCTCAAGCAGTCAGGTAGTGACAAAAATGGCACTGAAAGTATTGCAAGTTTGGGACCTCCTCCCTTCTTCTGTAGATACTAGACATTGCTGCTCTCACAACATGACTGCAAGATGATTACCTTTTAACAGAATAGTTATCCAGTGATGTGAAAGGTAGGGCCAGCAATGGGTGCTTCTATTGTTATGGAGCTAAGGGATATTTATACCATGAAGCTGTTCTTGTACTCTCTTGATAAATCTAGATAACTACACAATTATTATTGTATTTTACCTTGCAAAAGAAACACAGGCAAGCTGCTTTCAGAAAAGCATTCAAAGGGGGGTTTGATGACTGTGGTAATGAGGTACCAGAAGAAGTAGCAGGAATCAGCAAAATCAACCTCGAATGCTTTTCTGAAATCAGCTTGTCTGTCTTTCTTTTGCAAACAAGAAAATAAATCTCTTCACTGCCAAGAATGGAGCAGGAATAACGTAGGACTTCCTAACAGTGTGATGAGAGTGCCAAGGAGATGGGAGCGCTGGGAAGATGCAATACTGGTTTACTGAGTGGGCACTTAGTATTATGGATATATGGAAAACAATGGGTGGGAAACTACTTAAATAGGTTACACAACAGACAATGGCAATGAAAGAGTACAGGGAGGGACTTTGAACGTCAAAATACCATAAGGGGTGGAAGCCAGAGACACAGCATTTTAAAACCACAACAAAAAATAGTGGGAGGGTTGGGGAAAAAATCATACTGTAGCTAAAGTCCTGTGTGTGGTTTGAATGTCAGAAACTTTTAGATTATTGCCTCACTGGGAAGTGGGGGCAGGCTGAAAGAACAGGAGAAAAAAAAACAGTAGTAAGGTAAACAGAAAGGCACTGAAATGCAACTTTATGCAGGTATATGTAGCTATAAAAAGTACTGAAGCACAAATCCAGAAACAGAATTCACAGTACTGCCGCTGCTGCAATCGTACCACAGATTAAGGAACTGGATTACTTGAATACAACTATAAATAGGTATATGCAGCTATAAAAAGCACTGGAGCACAAATCCTGGAGTAGAAGTCACAATTCTGCCACTGCTGCAATCCTACCACAGAATAAGGCACCAAACCATGCAGTAATTTACCAGTAAAACAGTAATAAATGACTAAATGGCTCAAATCTGTCAGCAGATCACAGTCTTGCCATAACTGTGAAAGATGCTACAAGATTGTCCAGGCTGGGTTCAAAATACAAAAATGTTACCTTTTACAAGTAATTTTACCTATGGAAATAGAAATTCAGTATCCAATATAAAGAATACCAAAATCTTGCAGTAATCCACAATCTTCACACAACTACAAGTGCATCTACAAGGCTAAGATCCAAGAATAAACTAAAAAATGCAAACAGATAAATACAGAAAAAGCAGAGAAGTACAAAAAAGTATCAATGTACAGGTCGCTATAAGTACAATGTAAAATATTTAAGAAGAATTTAAATAAAATGCTTTTTTCTTCCCTTTTGATGAAAAGCTTGTATCTCGCCCCTCTCAGAGTGCTAAACAAAAGACTCTGTAAGGATGTAGCTCTTTGAAGTAGCCCTGTGATTCATATCATTAGCTGAAGGGATCAGCTGCATGGAGGTTTCTGTATGGCAGCTAGGTTGCAACATCTCTTTTGTAAGGTTACAATACTGATTGTTAATGTGTTATGGTCTAACCATGTGGTGGTGGAGATGGATAGATGAATTATGCAAGCAACAATTTTTACTGTGTTCTTTTTTTTTATTATACCTCTGCTGTGTTTGATGAACAATGCATCACCATTCTGCTTGCATTTTTCATTGCAGCTAACGATCCCTTATAAGGCCATAAATTGTATAGGTGAAGACTTTACTCCACGCTTAGAAGCATGTCAACTCAACAAGCAGTTTTCACTCAAACGCCATTCAGTCAGGAAAAAAACAAGCTGAAATCTGTTTTCAACAATCACAAAGGCAGTCTTTTTGAAAGGGGTAGAAATCTTTCTGACTCCCCCACCTCCCAAGTTACACATAATTTTGAGTACACGCAACAGTAGTAAAAAGTGAAACCTCTAAGACTGCTAAAGGTTGTCTTCTGCCATTGCATCTCAACAAAATGGCATTTGAGTAAAAGCTATTTTATGGACTGACACATTCTCTACACTACAGGGCTTTATGTATCATGTAAGATATTAGCCACCTTTATTTGCATGCCTATTCCATATCTGGCAAGCACCAGGAAC
Organism: Protopterus annectens; assembly: GCF_019279795.1. Lineage (NCBI taxonomy): Eukaryota > Metazoa > Chordata > Ceratodontiformes > Protopteridae > Protopterus > Protopterus annectens. The sequence continues at coordinate 895,117,215 of NC_056744.1, read as the reverse complement.
ACAGTGGAGTTGACAAATATCTCTCACTTCATGAGGCTTTTGTGATCTGCATAACACGTATGTCTTTTTCTCTGCATGTCAGCCTTATGAATTGCAGACCATGTTTGTGAATACTAGCAAGAATAACTAGGAAGATTACTTATTCTAGATGCAGCATGGACGCAGCCAGGAAGTGATCACAGCTTTCAGAATTTAGTCCCCCTACCTCACACCCCAGCAGTACAGCTTTCAGTCTCTGGACAATATGTTTTATACTTCTGGCAAAAAAAGTAAATACTTAAGTCTGCTAGCCAGTCTACAAAAAAGCCATTTAGCAATATCTACATATCTATGTGAACTCTCTATGTCTCTCTATCTATCTATCTACACACACACACACACACACACACACACACACACACACACACACACACACACACACACACACACACACACACACACACACACACACACACACACACACATGCGCACACACACGCACACACACACACACACACACACACATTCATGACCCACTCACTTCTCCTGAGGGGTGTGGAAGGGTGCATACACCTGGGTATGCACTGGATAGATGTGATTTCCATGACAGAGACCAAGGAAACACTTTCTGGGTTTCAGGGTTGGGACCGGTTTGCAAGAGGAGAAACATCCCTTGTGGACATGAGGGGAAGCTCTTTATAGTCAACCCATTGTACATTCCCTTCCTCATGCTTAGCAAAATGTGCATAGGTACGTTAGAGCAAATATCAGAAAAAGCATGAACCAACCTATTGGCTGCCTTAATGATGGTTTTCCTGGAAGACCCTCCCCCTGGTGATGGGAAATGAATGGGACAATTTTGGGGGGATGGGGTTGGCAAGCAATAGGGACAACATGTGAAAAAAAAACTGTGTTGGACACCACAGTGTTTGCAACAAAACCTGCCCAATCCTGCATGACTACAGCCAGTCACCATCTATATAGTAAGCAGAACATCAGTCAGGCTGATGTATGTACATCTGAGCTGAGGTCAGAGGTGTCTGTGACAAACATGTACTGTATTTTTACTTTTAAGTAATGCAAATAGGTTAAAGTCATTGGCAGCCCACAAATGTTGGCAAAAGGTAGGCTGTAACATTTGATTTCCAAACAATTTGTCCAATATTTATGAATCCATCCATTAATCTACTTTTCTTCCTTGAACTTCATTACTGGGGCTATTTCTTTGGACTTCTTTGATGTTACTTAGTGATAGTCTGTGATGAATTTATCATTTTTAAGAGGCTGAATGCTGCATATTGCTTAACTGTTATGCTGAGCTCTGTATCCATTCCATATGGTTAAATTAGACTATTCACCTGGAACTGCTCCACATAATGTGTGAAATGGATGACACAACCTTTCACCTGAAAGTCAAGAAAGTTGCATTGCATTGCATTTTTAGAAATCTAAAAGCTCAAAAACAACATTGAATACCAGGCTGTACTCATTTTTATTTTTATGGGTCATTAGACACAAGACAAGGGGCATGAATTTGCCCTGTGTACTGCAGGAATGTATATTATGCAATTACCTACAAGTGGGATGCTTCAATGGGAGCATCACATCCATTATGCATGCATCTAATGCATGAAGATCTTTAATAGTCTGCTGCAGATGAGTAGCATTGTTTGATAAATCCTCATAGTGGGATGTGTTGAATGTAACATGTTTCAGAGGGGAGAAAATTGGTCAAGGTCCCAGAGTATTCTAATACAGTCCTTAACAGATCCTGTGATAGAACAATGTAGGCGGTAAGGGTCTACTTTTGCACATGAACTGGACAACTTCTTGGGGCAGGCTGTGCTGTCATCTTGAATAATCTGGTCGAGATTTTTTTGGGAATTGTCAGCGCATTCTGTTATTGCCTCGACAGCTTCAATTATGATTGACTGGACAGTATTTTGTACATGAAAATGCAGAACAATCTGCAACAAGAAAAAGTCATGGGCATTTAGAAGCCATGTAGCTGAAACACTAGTATGTCCTTACAGGGTCATTTGCGTTTAGGTCATGGGCCTCCACTACAGGAGGTTTAAGGTATAACACAGCAAAGACTCTAGATTGGCTGAGTCTTTCTTGCAATTTTTATTATTGTGACATTAAAGTATAAGTTGTGCTATTAGTGTAGTGGGTTGAGACTGTGAGCCATAGATCTTGGGGTACAGAGTTTGATTCTCTCAGCCCTCATTTACCTACTCTGTGAATTATACGTGGTAATATTTCTCATTTCTTCATTTTTACATTATGTAAAACATTAAGACACCTCACTAAAATAGTGCCTTGCCGAATCTATAGACACCACTGTCCATTATATATTTCATATGTTATATCTGTAGTTAGATCAAGAAAGCATATGTCAAGTGTTTTTTCCTTAAATTATGTTTTGATAATGTTCAAAACCCCTAAACAATGAGCAATACAAGACAAAAAAAAAAGTCGCAAAGATTCTTCAACACTACAGTCCAAAAAAAAAAAAACTTTCATTGGCAGCTTCATATAGCATTTCCCCTTCACTAGTTTCCTCAAAAAGTTCTGCCATTTTTCTGTTACTCAACTTGAAAAAATATTTAGACACTATAATCCTACACATTCGAATACTTTGTAAACATCTGTCTTAGCTGTTGTACCCCATTTATTGAAGTCCCAGAATTGACTCTTCTGACACACTCTCTCTCTCTTATTTTCAGTCAATGCACGTAGCCCAGAAGGAATATTTAAGCTGCGTAATGACAGAGCAATGAGTGAGATGTCTGTTGTTTTCATTTAGAAAGTAAAAAGGAACATAAACAGTAAAAACGAAAACTATGGGTGAGGCTTTCTAAATCGCTCTTCCTTATTCTTTCTGAGTAATATTCCCATTTAATCATATTTAACCGGTCCTGCAAAAATATTCTGGAAAAAAAACTCCTTGTTCTAATTTTAAACTGCTCAGGCAGCAGATTCCCTCCAGCAAATGTAAGACACTATTCAAAGGAAATGAATGAGCCGTATGTGCCTTTTGTTAAATACATATTAAAAAGATCTTCCATATTTGCTTATTTATCTGCATTTCTTCCATCTTTCCTGAATTGTCCTTAGTTCCTAGGAACACCTAAATGTAACCCTCCACACCTCCAAATTCCTTATCATAACAGCTGTAAGCCTTCCACCACAGTGGCTGTCCCAAAAGTCCTACTTTTATCTCTGTTAACCTTTAACCCTATGTCATTTAACTTTGACTTTTATCTCTGTTAACCCCTAACCTTACCTTACCCAGACAACTTTCCTTAATGTCTTCTTCACATCTTTCAAAAAAAACATATCATCCACATAGAAAAGAACAACTGGTTACAAGTTCATCCTACCACTAAAGTTACCAAAGTTCCCAGTTCATGAAATAGCCAAACAATGTGTGCTGGCTTTATCTTCCCAGTTACCTAAATGAAAATTCATATCATAGACCACAATGTAGATAAAACTGTTAACATTTTACACACTTTTTATACCTTATTCTAATACCATAAAAGTCCATCAAATACACCAAACTATCATAATTAATGTAATCAAATTATTTATTGCATCTAGTGTAATTAACATTCTATCCTTCCAGCCTTTAATATGCTGCCCAACAGACATCTTTACCTACTAAAGAGTCTCCCTTGTATCTTTTCTTGGCTAAAGCCTCCAACACATATCCTTTTATATAAGGTTTAATACGTAATGGCAGAACTTCAGCCTAGGTTTTGTAAACAGCATTTAGAAGGGGAAGTGATATTCATTTACCAGTAAGTCTTCTATCTTCTTCTTTTTTTTTTTGAAAATACATTTTACAGCACCTCCATAAACTCTTCTTGTCTCCCAAACCAGTAAATTAGCACCTTAACAAAAAGTGTTACTGACATACTTCCATACCTTTACAAAGTATACAACACCCAATTGTCATGTAGTTTAGTCTTAACATTAACCTTCTACAAAACACCGTATGCCTCCACCCCCTCCTCCTTGCTGCCTCCTCACAGTGAGTCTACCCTTGAGTACCCTCTTGCAAAGTGCACTAGAATGTCTCTGGTAATCTGGATGTATTTCTATCACCTGAATAAACTGCACCTTCAAGCCAGATGGGCAAAACCTGCCAACTACAATCAATCAATCAATCAATCAATCAATAAAACAAACCAACAAATAAATAAATATATGTGCATGCATATGTGTGCCTGTGTGTATGAGAGAGAAGCAGAGACACACACACACACACACACACACACACACACACACACACACACACACACACACACACACACACACACACACACACACACGTAATGAAAAGATAAACATAGACTGTACCTTTTAAAAGTACACACACACACACACACACACACACACACACACACACACACACACACACACACAAGCTGGTGAGTTTGACTGAAACACTAAATATCAAATAAACCTAATAACAATAGGGAACATTTGTGATTACCAAAATTAAAACAAAACAAAAAAAAAACAACATTTATGTGGTGGGGGCTTTGCCCCTATTCCCCTCTTCCCCCACACCCCAGGAATTAAATATACAAACACCAAGGTGAAACAAGCTCGAAGACAGGGCAGGAATACTTAAATTATATAATAGTTGATCTAATGTACTTTGAACATAATATAATTCAACAAAGTTTACCATTGACACGAAGCACTAAAGTTTCAGCACGCAATAAAGCGCTTGCAGTGATAACTCATGTAACACTCATATATATATATATATATATATATATATATATATATATGTGTGTGTGTCTGTGTGTGTGTGAGTGTGTGTGTGTGTGTGTGAGTGTGTATATGTGTATATATATATATATATATATATATATATATATATATATATATATATATATATATATATATATATATATATATATATATATATATATATATATATATATATATATATATAAAAACAGAGAGAGACAGAGAGGTGTTTTACTATATCTCAAATACACCAAACATTGGCATGCAAAATATCGACTCATAAACATTGAAATGCTGATGCCAATATGCAAGTATGCATGCATCAACAAGCAGCCTTGATGCATGCAAAATTTGAAAGTAAAAAATATATACATATTCCCAAATCCCTGGAATTGTGTGACCTCAGACACCTGGCAGCCTGTGGCTTAATCAATCCTAAATAGTCATCTAAAGCGTTATTGACCAAACAACAATCAACCTTTGGCATGGAACCCATCTATCTATATATAGAGAGATAAAGAGAGAGAGAGAGAGAGAGCGAGCAGTATACCCCTTCATATAACACATTTACTACATAAAAACACAAATGCAAATTCATTCGTGCTAAATAAACACACATAACATCACTGTAAGTAAACCTCATACATGTATACTATGTAAAATGAAGCCATACATACTACACACATATAACCTCACTAGAAACTACTCTACCGAGATAGATCAACCCTCAAAATAAAACAGAAAAAAGTGCACAAAGACAGTCATTATCTGAAAATGTTATTAATGAAAAATCAGAGTGATAATATTACTAAATAAAATAATAGCAACTTAACTAAAACACTCTGCAGTCATTAAAATGTCTTTGCTTTGGTTATATATTGTATTTAAGATGACTGTGACAGTGTGTGACTATTGCTGTACACATTTAATCTGTGCTTGCATATTGTGAATGTGTTTTTAATCTGTGCTTGTATGTTCAACTTCTCACAAAACAAACAACCCAAAATATTAGATGATTTATTACATAAGTCATCTTCCTGGGCCAATGCTGCATTTGAAAGTTATTCTAATACTTTCTTTTTTATTATCACATTCATTTGCTTGGTACAGTGAATAAAACTGTTCTCTTACAACTAGTGGCTCTCAGATTCAAATATTTTCTGGGGGTTCTTCTGTTTAGAGTCTGAATGCCTTTTTTTGTATCAGCATGTGCTTTTTTCAGATTGTCTGGTTACCTACTACCATTCAGAGGCAGAAAGTAAATGAGTGTGCATTCTCCAAATTCCCTGTATGTGTGCATGTGTTGTGTGAGTCAGCATTCTGAAATAGACTAGCACCCTGTCCAGAATGGCTTTCAAAGCCTTATACCCAATAGCTGTCAGGATAGACTTCAGTATCTCCATTACTGTATAAAGGGTACAGAAGTTATTAGAAAATGGATGGATGAATGGGTGCCATTAATTCCTGATGAGGAAGCTTAATTTCATATCCTGCATAAGTCAATAATGTGCACACTGCTTTCCTTTAGGTGACTTTTAGCCCTGATGCTTTAAAAGTATTTTCTGGCATAGTATTGTTTCTGTGTCATTGTTAAATTCAGCATGTCCTTAAGTAACTTTGAGCTTTCTTGACACAGTCTAATTGTTTATCATATGCAATGCCTCTTTTTGTTTTCTGATTTTGCATAACACGTTTTGTTTTTATTCAGTAGGTGTCACAGACAACTCATTTTCATGCTCTACAAAGCCGATTAAATATTAGACACATTTTTTACTCTGGCTATTAGCTAAATGTCATGTACAAAGCTTGAATTTTAACTTAACTTTACCTGCTGAGCCATATGGATCCATATCTCATCATTATAGCAATAACCTATGCCTGGGTGTGGGTAATGCTGGATTTACCCACGGTTGGCGTGGTTTGGTCCCAAGGGCGAAGCCCGAGGGACCAAACAAAGCCAACCGTGGGTAAATACAGCATTACCCACACCCAGAAGTGGGTTATTGCTATTATACCATGACATTATTTAAGAAAAGAAACTATTGCTTTTCTTAAATAATGGCATAGTATAATGCCTGTTTACTGCCCTTCCGCAGATGTCTGGCATCCGTGGCAGTTCTGATGTACTGCGCACCTGTGCAGTACATCAGAGTTGAGCAAAAGCGGAGAAAGCAAGATCTCCGTTGCTTTTTATTTTAAGCTATGTTAAATGGGTTTAACATGGCGAGACAGTTTAAAATAAGCAACGGAGATGTCCGTTGCTTATTTTAAACTGTCTCGCTATGTTAAACCCATTTAACATAGCTGTAAAAAAGCAACGGAGATCTTGCTTTCTCCGTTGCTTTAAAACCTGTCTCGCTATGTTAAATGGGTTTAGCATAGCGAGACAGCTTTAAAATAATCAACGGAGATCTCCGTTGCTTATTTTAAAGCTGTCTCGCTATGTTAAACCCATTTAACATAGCGAGACAGTGTTTTAAAAGTAGAGTTATACTAATGGAAAAAGTCCGAGCGACCGGACCTTTTTCCATTAGTATAACTCGATTTACAATGTGCACGCTGGCCAATCAGCGTGCATGTTTTGGGGGGGTCATGGTATAATATTATTGTTATTATCCATGTCCTTTATGTTTCATTTTACTGTACCAGTTAATTTTCATTTTATTTAATACACTTCCATTTCCTTAATTAAGATATTTATAATTCCACTCAACCTGCACACATCCATAGCTTTTAGATAAGATCAGGTCTGGTTTTCCATAAAAGCCTTCTTTTGCCTGATAATTTTTCTGCTGTTGATTATTCTGGTCTATATTAAATCAGCAAATGCTTAAAACAGCGAACGCTGATTTATCGAACCTTAAAGAGTGAAACCTGACAATATTGAAGACACAGAACAGCAATTTCCCAGGAAAAAAATCACTGTCCCCACCCCCCTACTTAAATATACCAACTCCGAGATCGCACCGCAATGGAGGAAATGGCAAAGTTCCAAAAATGGCCCAGCAAAAATTTTTTTTCCCCTGGGAAAAAAATTGCTGTTCCGTGTCTTCAGGATTGTCAGATTTCACTCTTAAGGGGTCGATAAATCTGTGTTCACTATTTTGAGCATTTGCTGATTTAATATAGACCCATTATTCTGTGACTAATTAATGAATTGTGTAACTCATTAGAATGATTTCCTTTGGTTCTGTGCTTTAGCGTGGCAATATAATTATATATAGTTTTCACTGAGCCTTCATTTTGTATAAAGTATAAATATGGATAAACTCCTAATACTATCTAGGCTAAAAACAGTCCATGAATTTCTCCCTTTTTACTTCTGTTTTGTCTTTTCTCATTTCCTGAAAGGTAAAATGGATTAAAAAACTTGATAGCTTCTTGCCCTGTGACATACAGTTATGTGGCACACTGTACTGCTTGCGGACTTCTCAGTTCTTCTGTTCACTGAGAGGTGTATACAACTTTTCTGGAGCCAAAGCTTCCAGTTTTCTGTTAAAAGAACTTGCTGTGAAAGGATTCCTATCAATTGTAGCTGCATCTTCTTTTCTAAATATCAAAAATGTAAGAGTAATTTTCCATGAGTCTTACAAGTTAAGATCTTAAACTTTTGGAAATTATATTTTTTCTCTATAGAATATGTATGCTGAAAATGAATAAGCAATTTCACTTCTAACACTTTTGACATCATGAAAAATTTGTAATGTCTGCCAGGATGATCAGTGAAGAGTTAGACAAATTGAATGTGTGACCAGCCTCCACGAAATCTTCAATGTGACTACTTTGTAGAAAGAGATGTATCACAGGAAATACATTTTCTGCCTAGGAGCTCTCTAATATTTGAAGAGATATAGCTTGGCATACTATAAATCTTACTAAGAAAATGTAGTTCAATTTTCACTTTTTAAATCTTTCATTTATTGATTTTTAACATAGTCAGCGAGTTTGTTTGTATTGGACCAGTTTTAGCTATGGTCCAGGCAAAAAGGATCAATGTAATACATTTGAAGATTATTACATTAGCCGATCAATTCACATTCTCTGGGGAAGTGTGGAAGAGGGGGAACTTAAATGCAAACAGTCAAGGTGAAAACATGCAGTCTTCACATAGACAGTGACCTGAGGACAGAACTAGATAACAAACCCTGGAGTGCTGAGGCAGAGATATCAGTCACACTGTCATTGTAGACTGTGATAAGTGCCAGAGTGAAATATTAGTCTTGCTGATGGCTTTGCTACAATGTGTGTATCTAATTTTGGGTCTTAGCTCATGCCAGAAAACGTATCTCATCTGGGGTCCTAGCTCATGCCTGATAATTTATCTTATACGGGGTCTTAGCTCATGCCTGATCATTTATCTTATACGGGGTCATAGCTCATGCCAGAACATGTTATCTGAATGTTGGCTGCACTATGACTGCAGTATATGTGGTGTATCACATTATGTACTGTACACAGCTGCAGACAAAATATTCTGTTTCTATAGATTTAAGCTGTTTATTCTCTGTTACATGTGAGCTGAACTATTTACAGCTGTTGATCACCTGGCTGTTCTGTAGCATATCTGTTCCATTCTTGCTAAATCGGCATTTAGGATGTTATTGAGAACTGAAATCCATAGCAAAGTATGGACTAGGGGTATCTTCTTATAGTGCACATCCTTGTCACTGAGGGAGTGCAAAAGCCTTCAGCAATTAATCAAGTAGTCAACACACACCTGATTGCAAAAAAAAGATCAAAAGTACAGGCTCTTGCTACCACATACCAAAGAAACACAGCAAATCACAACTATAAGCCTACATAATTTCCTCTTCAGATTACAAAACTACTCATATTCCTGCAACAAGAACCTGAGCTGTTAAAATTGTTAGAACAGACTGGGAGGCTAGCATAATGGTTAAGGTGTTTACCTCATACACCTAAGGTGCAGAGTTTGATTCTCACATGGGATAAGTGGCTAGGCTTAAAATGGCTTATAAGGGCAGTTAGCTTAGTACTAGCCTATGAATAACAAAAGTCATATTAATTTGTCTAACAAAAGTCATATTAATTTGTCACAAGTACTGCTAAGACCACCAAATGCAATTTGTGGCACAAAACTAAGCAAAATGCTTTTACATGGGGAAGGGGGGCTGTGCCTACACATCTCCTTACTTTATAGATATCTATATATCTATCTACATTTCTAGCTCTATCTATATCTATATCTATCTATCTATACTGCCATCCTAAATATTTAGATACTATGTAACCAAATAATTTATTCCTGTTCTCTAGCATGAAATGAAATTGTAATTGTGTCTTCTTTACTCTGATTGTATGTAACTAAACTATGTAATGTAGAGCTTTTCTCCCCGGGCCTCCACTGAAAACGGGCTCCCTGAGCCCAGTGGATCTTCCCGGTCATCAAACTGGAAATAAATAAATGAATATATATATATATATATATATATATATATATATATATATATATATATATATATATATATATATATATATATATATATATATACAAATTCAACAGTTGCACGACTGGGACTAAAGTGAAATATCACAACCTGTGCTACAGTCTTTAGAATCTCACTTGATAATAGAATAGGTCAACTACTAATGCAGTCAACAAAATGTACAAAGAGCTAAAATATAAGCCTTGAGGTAGGGTGAACTTGCCATTTGTATGGGATAGTCAAGTACTTTGTTATGATTCAATAAACATATGGTTGAAGTCTTAACAGTTTACAAGTGTTGCAGCAGATAACGAATCCTTTACTGTCTGTAGATAATACCAAGGTTGGGTGGGCGTTCAAAAGACATGCGTAAATGGGCATGCCTTCATTGAAGGTTGAACGTCGAGCTGGCACCTCGGCGTTCATGAAAATCTACTGCCAATCATTAGCAGACCGGAGTTCTGCTGTGGCGACCCCTAACCGGGAAAAGCCGAAAGACAACAACAACATAGTGAATGTGACTTATTTATTCATTATTCCAACTGTTTTTCCTCTACTGTGTTCAGGAGTGAGACATAGTCCAGCAGTCCTTTACATTATAACAGCCACCACCCCTATAGCAAAAGAAAAACATGGTTAAGAGTCAATTCATTAGGTTGTCCAGTCTCATTTCTGATGAAACAATATTTTTGGATGAATTCAACAAAATGTTCAAAATGTTTCAAGGTAGACACTATCCTATTGATTTTATTGATGTTTTTAAGAATGGAATCATTAAAGACAGGTCCTACCATTACAGACCAGTGTTGAAGTATGGCCTTCCTGATTTGGAAACCAAGGCAAAGGTGTTGGCTGATGACAAACATAGGTCCTTTTGCGACAGTGAAACTGGGAATTTATTCAACAGGGCCATGGTTTGTGGCATTAGTGAGGCCACCAATGAGGTGAGAAATAGTCTTCAGAGGAACTGGTAGAACTTTATAATAGCAGAAGGTCTGGGCATACTTTTAGGTAACAGCCCCACTATGTTTTTAGAACAGGGTCTAATTTAAAAAAAAATTTTTGAAAAAGGTAGTAAAAGCAGGTTTAATGTGGCTTCTTGATCTGTTGTCTTTTCTTTACTCAATTTACCCTCTTCAAGGTCACCGGGACACACACCATACCTCATCGGGAAAATAATACAAGTCAGAGAATCAGTCCTAAATAGGACACCCCTCCACTGGAGGATGCACACACATTTTTAAGCATTAGCAAACACACTGCATGTACACCCACAGACAGCATAGAGGCTCAATAATTCACCTATCAACATGCCATTGGGATCTGAGAGGAAATAGCAAACCACCTGTGAAAACCAATCTAGACACTGGGATGACTTGGAGAATTCATACAGAGGGCAACCCATCCAATAACTGAAGCAGAGAATTAAGTCCTGTCATTAAGTAATGTTATGCTGCTGTACTATCTTTTTTGTTTCTTATATTTATCATTTTCTTGTTATAGCTCTCTTGTACAGTAGATGATGGCTGCACATGGTGTTTAATCATGTATTCATTATGAATCTGAACACTTTAGTGCTATGCTATGATTATTTGCTACCGTTCACCAAATTTTCAGTATTGGCCCTTAATCAAAACTGAAAACTTGTGGACTTGGATCACTCTGTCTACCATTTAGTTGACAAAGTAAACAATAGGTGGATCAGCCATTTCAGAGGCAACAGTCTCAGAGAAGTGTTCAAGATGCAGTGCAAAGTATGGGATGATGGGAGTACTTCAATGAGACATACGGAGATAAGACTACTCACTAAGGAGTACACCCAGTCATTACCAAGTCTTCAACTTTAGTAAAGGACATTTTTTTTTCTTTTTGATAGATTTACAATTGTTTCTTTGCCAGATATTATTTAATTCAGAACTGTATTCTTTCACCTTTTTTTTATTTTTCAGTAACAGCATGATGAGCAAAGTGAGGTGAAGTTATTTCAAAATGAATAACAGAGGAAGTGACATTATTTTGATTTGTGTGATTTCCTTATTTGTGAAGAGCAGTGTACCCCAGACTGATGGAGGATAGGCTGCTTTGTGAAGTTAGCTTAGTTGTGATATAACATTGTACTGTATGTCCAATGGAAACTTCATCAGAAGTAGCTTGCTAGGTAAGCCAAGGATATGTTTCAAAGACCAAGCCTGCACACTTTGCTCAAAAGAATCAAACAGAGGAATTGCTTCATGGTGTCAAATACTTGGATAAGACAAGACAGAGAGCATGAGGGCAATCACATTTGCTTACCAAGAAAATATATCATTTTACTTTTTTTTTTTCTGATAAAAGACATGCTCATGAACAGCTGATTTTAGAACCCATGCTGAGTGTTAGAGATAAACCCATTTTGCTTAGGGTAATTGGCATAATAGCTGTATACCATTATGTCTACACATTTTATATGTAGTTTGAAGAGACAAAAAACATGGGGGGTGGGTGGGTGGGAATTGACTCCAGATAATCATACCATTGCACTGCTGTATCCAGCACCAGGTGACTTAGGCAGTCATGTAGGGCCCACTGGCTGGGAGGGCACTGGTTGGGAAGGGCTACCACTAAACATAGATTTCTTCTTTAAGAATACACACTGCATGCATTACAATTCTCCTTTAAGGACACATGCAGAGTATATCCTTAGCATTGTCTGTGCATCTTTAGTGCAACACACACATTTGAGTATGAGCACATGGAATATTTATGGAGAAGAGACAAGCATACATTTCTCTTACAAACAAATGTTCCACTATGGAGGAGAAAGGAATATTCTGGATGAAACAAACACAGGTGTGTATAATGCCCCAGTTAGGGATGGCAGGTTTGTTAACTTAACCAGACTCAAACCCTGTACCTTAAATATAGGATCTTAGAGCCTGAATCCTCTACACCAACTATCATACTATCATCAGCAGGTGCTTTTCATGGACTGTTGAGTTTCTGTGCATTTTCAAGGAAAGCTGAGTTTCAAGAGAAAGCGGAGAAAACTTTACTGTTGCTCATGCTAAGACTGTTTTCATTGTGTAACTGTTTTGTTTAGCAAGTGGCCATCATCAGTGTTTGTACAATAAATTTTGAAAGCAGTGTTAGTAGCACAATAGGTGGCAAGCTTGCTTTTGGTGCAGAAGCCCATGGGTTCTACTCCCACACCATGTAAATGGGGAGCTGATAGAGTGCAGTGCAATTTAAGGGAGGATGGGGTGCTACATTCCTGAGTAAGTCCTCCTTTGGATAAGATGATGATAACTATAAGTCTGTTGCTGGTTGATAGCCATTTGCTCTTTCAGTATTATTAGCTTGCCAATTTTTTTGTAAATATAACATGGACAATTTATTCTTCAAAGACAGAAGGCATTGAATTTGCACATGAAACACTGAAATGTGAAATTGTTTGTCAGCAGCAACCTCTTCATTAGTTATAGATCTCTAACAACAATTGAATTCAGTTCAGAATACATTCTGAATAAATTGCATTTATTTAAACTGTATTTGCTTTAATACTGCTACACACCCAAGTGTGCTAGCTTGCACTGCACTTGAATTGTTTTTAGTGCTGTTTTAGCTGCTTTACTGTAAAAAAATCTAAGCTTGTTTCCTGTCTTTCCTGTAAATAGTCTGGTCCAGACACAGATTTGCTGTATCCAGGACTGTTTGTAAGCTTCTGAGCTTCCCAAGCCTTTCTGTGCTGGAGAGAAGCCTTCTAACTTATCATTGAGAGTGGTAAGCACTAGGTAGTCTATCTTCCACAAGAGGAGTGGTTTCTGGCCCAAAAATTGTAGTCCGTTTGGGGAATTTTTCCATATCTTTCAACTTTCTGATTTAAAAGCCCACGTTTGCACTTCTTTCCCACCTTTCCTGTAACTACTCTAGTCCAGATACAGATTTGCTGTATCCAGGACTGTTTGTAAGCCTCTGAGCCCCCAAGCCATTTTGTGTTGGAGGGAAGCCTTCTAGCTTATCAGTGGGAGTGGTAAGCACTAGGTAGCCTACCTACCACAAGAGGAGTGGTTTCTGGCCCAGACATTGTAGCTTATTGTCCGTTTGGCCAGTTTTTTCCATCTCTTTCAACTTTCTGGTTTAAAAACCTGCATCTGTACTTCTTTTCCCGCCTTTCCTGTAACTAGTCTAGTCCAGATACAGATTTGCTGTATCCAGGACTGTTTGTAAACTTCTGAGTGGTGCCAAAGTCTGCTCTTCAATTTTTCCCTTAGATCTGCTAGTTCTCTCCTCTCCTGCACTTTTACTAGCTTATTAGTTTAGCACTCTACCAGACTTCTTGTAGCAATTATTTTAGCACACAAAATGCTACCAGCACTAAACGTTCTACAAGGAAACAGCTCCAGTACTTATTATTAATGCCCAATGCTCCAGGCATGTCTAAAAGTTAGTTGCCTGTGCTTTCTCCTATTAACTTGGTGAACTTGGGCATCTTGAGGCAATGTAGCAACTGCCTCATACACTGACAACCCTCTCCTCTTACCTCCAAACACTCAGACTTGTGAGAGATGCACTTATATATCCAAATTGGAATCTGCACACTCTTCAGCCAAGACCGGAATAGCTGGTCAAGAGGAGAAGGTCAACACTTGCACCTCACCACATGGAACACACTGTCCCCCAGGACTCACACCAGCACTGCCTTCACATGAAAACAGAAACCACACACCCACCTTCGCGGAGGTTCTCAAAATCTACCCAAACAGCAGAGACTTCCAAGGCAGAAATGCACTCAATCACCAAAACACAACACTAATCACAAGACACATAACTCTCCTAAACAGTGTGCTATTCAACCTAAGCCCCTAAGGCAAAACAGCATGCCCAACACACTAATCATAGGTGGCTCAATAGTGAGGCACACTGATGTCCCACTCACTAGGTTGAATAAGGAGAAAGTAACAGTCAGCTGCCTGTCAGGTGTCAGGATCTGCCACATAATGCACGCACTCAGGTCCCTCAACAACAGGTACAAATGTAGCTCTGTCATTGTGGGTGTGAATGACCTGAAATGTACTTCCCTGGACTACATGAAAAGAGACATGGAGGAGTTCTCAGATTTTGTAGCCCAGGAGGATATGACCCTAGCCCTGAGCAACATCCTGCCATCACCCAGAATGATACCACAGTACAAGCAGAAGATTATTGATTTCAACAATTGGCTAAGTTTCTGGTGTCAGTCTAAGGGGATCCAGTATCTGTATGCCTCGGATGACATGATTGACAGACCTCAATGCTTTGTCAGAGATGGCCTGCATCTGTCACCCCTGGGCTTTCAGATACTGGCCAAGGTTCTTGCCACCCCTATAGTGCTTTTTTTAGGTGGTGTTCCAAAGACCAAATTACCACCGGAACAGCTATAAACCGATGCAATCTGAGGGTCATGCTGCTGAATGCTAGAAGTCTAAATCTCAAAATGCACTCACTCAAAGCACTCCTTAAAATGGAGAACATTGACATTTGTGCTGTACCAGAGACCTGGTTCAAGGCAGCAGAAAGCACCCCTGTACTTCTAGACTATAACTCATTCAGCATCTTTCGGCCCCAGAACTTGGACCGAAGCTCCAAAGGCAGTGGTGTTTCCATATTCATGAAGGATGCGCACACCTCCAGACTGGTAGCCCAACATAATGCATCAGATATACTTCAGGTGCAGCTAACATTGGGTAAGACAGTGATTCAGGTCGTAGCCTGCTATAGGTCCCCAACCATGTCCCAAAACTCACACTCCACATTCGTAAGCACCCTGGAGAATATTAGGGTCCAACTTAACACTCATACTAGGCAACTTCAACTACCTGTAGGTGAAATCCTCATAAGGGATATAAGCAGAAGATATATATCAGTTCAGTCACTGGCTAGTGATAGGAGCTTACATGGTATGACAGATTTGTGGGACTTGTAGTTTACTACAACTGTCTTCAAGCCTGCATGTTAAAACACTATTGCATTTTATCTGGAGTTTTAAATTATCTAAAGCCTGAAGTTTGTCTAGTCATGATAAACTGTCTCTCCCCTCCTACTTGTGTTTTTCTTCTGTCTATCTGTTATTCCATTCAGGTCTATTTCAACTTCATTTAGCATGGGCTGAGTCAGTATTTTAATAATACTAGAAGATCTGGTGAGTATTATCACATGAAGACCCATGCATAAATTTCAGAAACTTCCTTCTGTTACCTACATCATTGTTATGGTTGAGTTTCATGTCCTTAAATACTGACCAGGCATGGCCAGTGTGAGTTGTTACATTTCCATTAGCAGCTATAGTTTAATGGCTGCAGATTCTGATATATATCATTTAACAAAGGGGAGAAAATAAAGACTATATAAATATATATATATATATATATATATATATATATATCTATACTCCAAGCATAGACTACATAGGAATCATACAGATTACAAAAGCAACTGAGTCATACAACCATTTAATCCTTGCCAGTACCCACCCTTAGACCAAGCCCCTTCTGTCGAGGAGGACCAGGCCTGTCAAGCTGGGGTGAATTTGTGAATACCCATTCAATCATCCAGTTCCCATGTGAGGGACGATAAAGGATCCTACTACTTAATATGCAGTGGAAAAAGTGCTGTGTAATGGTCTTATTTCTCCATCTGTTTTTTTTTTTTCCTTTCAGTGAATATTTAGATCCGTAGCTCTGAGATTTATGGGACTATTTGTTTTATGGAGATGCAGAAGATCCCTGACTGTTGGGACCCTAATGGCTGGGAAGGGAAGGAACAAATTTCCTAAAAGGAGACTATAAGCTATAGAAAATAGAGACAATGTATTATAGACTCATGAGAGAAGATCTGTAACTTGCCTTAAAGGGTCCATCTCCATGCTGATGTTTATATGTAGACAGTGACTTCATTCTGAATGATGTATAAAAGACTGAGGATGCAATTCTGGCAATCTTTAAAAACAAGTATGTTATTGTCAGAGAAGGTTAAGAAGTTGCCATCTAATGACTTTAACCATGATAGTGCCACCAAAATATTGACCAATTTTATGTTAGAAAATATGGAAAAAAATCATTAAATCATTCATGCGGTATTCAGGAATGGTACAATCAAACATAAGTAAAGAACCCACAGCAGAGCAAAATTAACCATTTAAGCTCATATACATAATCCAGATAAAAAGCAAAAGGCTGATTGACATCACAGCATCCTTATTAAACAAACAGTGACAAACTAAAAGTTTTCACTTAACAAGCTTTTTTGTACCTAAGCCAAAGTTTTTCCCTGTGCCACTGCCTGGTCCTTTGGTCTTACCCTCACAGCCAGCTATAATTGTGCAAGGTTTTCTTCAGCAAGAAGACCATCCCCAACACTCAATAACAATTATGTGATTTGGTCTTCCATGATCTGACTGGTCCACAGATTTTTGATTGAGAACTAAATGATCCATGTTTGACTGCACATTCCCAAGCTCAAGGTTTCCCTATTAGCCAGCTTTTTAATAAATATGATTGGCTGGTTACTGGATGTATAAAATATAGGGAACTTTTAAGGTTAAATTATGCTTGCAGTTTATGTATGAAAAAGTCTGAGCAAGATGGAAGTTCTTACATTATATGAATATTTTACATGTGCTGTAATTTTTCACAGCTTTTCTAATTATTTTATGGCTTCAGTAAAGTTTGAGGTCTGTTTTTTTTCAGTTGAATACATACATACACATGTACACAAGCATACACACACATGTGCACACACATACACACAAACACACACACACACACACACACACACACACACACACACACACACACACACACACACACACACACACACACACGCGCACACACACACACACACACACACACACACACACACACACACACACACACACATACACACACACACACACACACACACACAGAATATATATTAGCTTTATCCTTGCAAGCATCAGACAAGAGCCAGACTAATACCTGCTTAAGAGTAAGAAGCAAGCAGCTAAAATGTAATATACCTTAACAAAATCTTCCACAAGAACAATAAAAAATGCACTAATAGCTCTCTTCTTGAGAAGAGATATTCTTTCCTACATGCATACTGGTGTCTATATTCACTTGCCTCTAAAAGGTAGACAAGTGACTAGTACCTAAAGCTTTTCAAATGCTAGACAAATTAAAATAAGTTTTGTGGCCTTAAACAATAAAGGAAGCTAAAAATGAGTCTGAAATTTATATATATATATATATATATATATATATATATATATATATAGATATATCTATATATATATATATATATATATATATATATAGATATATATAAATATATAAATATATATATATATATAACTATATATATATATATATATATATATAAATATATATATATAAATAATATAATATAATATAATATAATATATATATATATATATAGATATATCATTAAAGATGGTCAAACTGTTACATGATCGACACAAAACACATCGACATTTCATTATAATGACAAGACAATGCAGCAATGCACTGTACATTGAAAAAGGAAAGACATTTCCATAACCAATGAACTACTCATAATCCTACTACATGTTCATAGGTTTATATGTTCATAGGTAGGTACTAGGCTATCGGCCCAAGGGCCTGTGTAAGCCTAGCCAGCAAGATACCATAGCTTACGCCACCCAAGAAAGTTATTTTCCTGTGCCACTGTCCAACAGAGACAAAGAAGTGATCCCCGGGGTGTATTTCCTATTTCCCATCCACTCATCAAGATTTTTCTTGAAGAGTGCTAATGAAGAACTTTGCTTGACATAGATGGGTAGCTTGTTCCCAAGTATAGGAAGTCTCTGGGACAGGAATCTATCCCTCCAGCGTGTCCTGTTTATTGTGGTGACAAGGTTTATGTCCCTAGAGCATGTAGCTCAGAGGGATTGGGCTTTCTTTAGGTGTAGCATGTCCAACAACTCTGGGTTTGACTTAGCTTTATATGTTAGGCAGAGAGCACCTCGGTGTAGGCAATATGCTACAGAGTAAAGCTGAAGTTTTTTGAGGCGGTCAGTGTAGGGCATTTGTTTGAGGCCAGTAATCCTCTTTGTGAGGTACTTCTGTGGCCTTTCCAGCTGCTGCAGATGTCTTGTGAGGTACATTCCAAAAGGGGCGTTGTACTCTATAATGAGTCTAATGAGTGTCGAGTAGAGGGGAACAATTACCTCTTTTTTCCTGGATGAGAATCCTTTTATGATGAGGTGTGCCATGTAGAAGGACTTCCTGACTACTGTGGTGATGTGACTATCAAAGGAGAGACTACTGTCCACCTGGGTCCCAAGGTCTCTTATCACGCATTCGGTGTTAAGTAGATTGCTGCCTATGTGGTAGTTAATGGGTATAGAGTTTTTACCAATGGGGATGACACTGCACTTTTTGGCATTGAGCTTGAAGCCATGGCTCTGACACCAGGCATCTGTCTCAGTGAGGCCCTTCTATAGGATGTCCACATCATTTGGGGACTTGACTATGGCTCCTAGTTTGCAGTCATTTGTGAACTTTGTTAGCCAGAGGCCTTCTGTGTTAGCCTGTATTAAAGAGAAGTAGATACCAAGCAGGAGAGGTCCCAGGACGGAACCCTGTGGTACTCCACTTGTCACTGCTTTGAGGTCAGATTTGGAGTCTGCAACTTTTACAGTGTGGGTTCTTTCAGTGAGCCAGTTGGCAACCCAACTTGTGACATAGGGATTTATACCTAGTTTAGTGAGTTTAGCTATAATTCCAGAATGGGGTATGGTGTCGAAAGCCTGGGCGAGGTCAAGATAGGCAGTGTGAACCACCTTACCCTCATCCATGGCTTTGGTGACTGCCTCAAAGAAGTTGATCAGGTTCAGGAGGCATGATCTGCCTTTCACAAACCCAAACTGGGTGGGAGCCACTGTTTGGAGGTTACCAATGTCTTTGTTTATGAGTTCCATGATGATACGTTCCATGGCCTAATACACCAGGCTTGTCAGGCTAATAGGTCGATAGTTCCCGGGATCAGTGGTGGCTCCCCCTTTGTGGAGTGGGATAACTGTTGCTGTGTGCCATTCAGTGGGCAGAAAGCCTGATGTGAGGCTATTATTGAACATGGTGCTTAAGTGGGGAGCCAGTTCATTCTGAAGTTCGTGTACAACGCAGCCTAGGATGTTGTCCGGTCCCATGGATGCTGTGTTTTTGGCTTTAGAGAGTGCAGCTTTTACCTGCATAGTTTTGATTACAGGAACTCTGCATTCTTCCTGTATAGTTATGGGCCCTTTAGGGGGGTGAGAGGGGGGTAAAGTTAGCACTGAACCGATCTGCCAGGATGTTGGCAATATCAGTTGGTTCTGTAATTTTCGTGCATTTGTGCTGTAACTCAGAGCAGATCTTTGTGTTGCCATCTAGATTCTTGACATAGCTATAGAATGCTTTGTGGTTGCCCTTGGATTTAGTGGCAATTTTGTTTTCGTAGCTAGCTTTGGAGGATCTTATGAGGGATCTCACCTTCTTACTGAGGCTGACCAGGGAGCTCCTCCACTCATGGGATTTTACTCTCTTTTGCAACAGTTTCTTCCTTCTGTTGTACAGTTTGTTTATGGCAGGGGACCACCAGATTGGTTTCCTTTTTTTGGAGGATAGCGTCTTGGTTCTGTTTGGGATAGCACAATCCATGCACTTGTGTAAGTGCTTATAGAGTGCATTTGTGTAGGATTCAGCAGTTGTAACTGTATTGTCCGTCTGCATGGGTGTCATGATGTTCACCACTTCTGTCTTAAGAAGCATGAAGTTGACTTTGGGGAAATGTTTTACTGTGGTTTCCTTAATGGGGGGTGGGGGCAGGATGTGAACATCAAGGGTGATAAGCTTATGGTTGGATCGGATTTGTTCAGACAAATATGAGCTGAAAAGTGTATTAGTGTTATGAGTAATACATAAGATAAGGAAATTTGTTTCCTTTTTTTGATGTACCACTGTTGTGCTTTGCCCCCTGCTACACCTTAGTAATACTTGCTAACCCTAACCCTGCCACTGCCTCTAAAACTAATGTGCAGCTTTCCTTAAAAAACCCTTATTATAACACAACCACTGCACAAAACAGCTTGGACACACACACACACATATACATTAAATCTACCCCTTACTTAAACCTTACCCTAACCCTAAAACACTCATACGTACACATAGCCATACTAACAATATCTCTTTACCTAACCCTTACTCTAACCCTAAGACTCACACACAGTGAGATGCAGACTCACTGCCCAAACATTTACATTTGTCGACCAACTGTAATATTGATGGACCACAAGAGATAGACTTTGCAAATGCCAAAATGCTACTATGCATGTGCTGATCAAGAAATCTTGGCACATGTAGAACACTGTTTAAAAAACAGTAAAACATTGTTTTTTTGCAGGGGGAATCATTAGTGTTGCATACATATGCTTTGCCCAAATCAGCTGTACCCACACACACACACACACACATATATATATATATATATATATATATATATATATATATATATATATTTATTTATATACACATATATAGGTCTATGGATAAACAACAAATGACCCAAAGATCAACATTCATAAAGTGGACCATAAAATGCTTCATATGCGTAGGTGGACTTTGCAAATGCCAAAATGCTGCAATGTATGTGCTGAACAAGAAATCTTGGCACATACAAACCACTGTTTAAAAAAGCAGAAAACATTGTTTTTTTTTCAGGAGAAATGCCCCCTACATCCTACACCCCCTGCTAATTATATATATGAAAAAGGCAAATTTCCCTGAACTCATAAATGTGTGATCTTGCACACCTGTTGACCATCTGTGTACTTAAAAAAAATTTGTCCACTAAACAGATGTCAACCAAATGGGAGCTTGGTCAAAATTAGTTCCCCTATATATATATATATATATATATATATATATATATATATATATATATATATATAGATGTGTGTGTGTGTGTGTGTGTGTGTGAGAATGTGTGTGCAGTATGTATCTTGGGGAATAGGAAATTCATCCCTGGTTTAGTATCAATGTCTGTAATGGACATTGGCAGTCTGTAAATGGTTCATCTCCCAAGCCCCAACTTGTAAATATTTCATCTTATTAAGGGTATCAGAACTTGTCCGAGAGTTGGGACCCATGGCTAGGCTTAATATGACCATAGTGGTTCTTAGCCTAGTGTATGGACCTATTGACCTATGAACCAATGAATGAGTGGAGACTATAGTACTACAAATATCTGTTACTGTAAGATAAGGAAATGGGGAATGATTTTTTTTTGCAACAAATTGAGAAATCCAGTTCCAAAGTGTGACAGTACTAGATACTTCTGATATCACACAATAATATCACTCAACCCAGTGGCCTCAAATATCTCAGTTATCAGGATACCTGGTAGCGTTCTCTTTGTACTCAGTCTGTTACAGAGTCCTCTGTGGGGAACCTGCATTTGGCCTTTTGAGCCATTAATGATCCAACTCTCTTTGACCTTCTGTTCACTCACAGAGCAAATGGTATGTCAAATACATGGCTAAAGGAACTAAGCTTTCATCAACAGATGAATATGACATATTAGCAAGAGACTTATATCACAACCATGAATGTGGAACAGATTTCCACTAAGTGACAAGCACAGTGGTACTCTTGACCCTTCAAGTTAAACCTGGATAACTCAATGGGCATCCTCAAAGTCTCTCTGATCTACCTTATCTTTTTTGTTTTGCTTGTAATGGTCTGCAGACGTATAGCATAGTACTTACTTATGAACCTGTGAAGTTTTTTCACATATTCTATTTAGTCATTCCACCCATTTCACTTATTTCTTTTATTTGAGTTTCTTTTTCCAATTCTCTTCAATGGAACACAGTAATTATGCTATTTGTATAAGCAGTGTATTGAAAAAGAATTTTTGCTTTTTGTAGTTTACATAGATTTTTATGAATGGGTTACCTTGTCATTATTTTTACTTTAATGTTGAGGTGGATTTTAATGTTTTTTATGGTGTTATTCAAATTTGCACTATTATTTCTGTTTGCACTATTATTTCTGTAGTACAATGATGGGTAAGTTAGGACAGTTTAGAGAATGGGCTACCCACACATCACCACTCTCACTGGGGAATAAACAGTCTCCAGCAGAATGCTAATGTACAGGTAAAGCTCAGTAAAGAAAAAGCACAAGTCTGCTGCTTCAGTGAACCATATTGAGCTGTAATGAAACTTGGAGAAAAAAATGGCTGCCATGGTTTACAGTCTCCAAGCCAGGCTTTAATAAAACTACAGAAAGTAAAAAAAAAATAGTGTATGTTTGTTTGTGTGTGTGTGTGTGTGTGTGTGTGTGTGTGTGTGTGTGTGTGTGTGTGAGCTGCCATGTCATACATCCATCTTTCTCAGTAAACATACATCAATTACCAACAGCCATTCCTTGACATGGTTATGTAGGAGAAACAGAGAATTTTGTTCTATTTGCACACCATGAAAGTGCTTTCTGTGGAGTATTAGCAATGGCAGATGTCTTTGTGAATGTATATTTATTTATTTATTTATTTATTGCAGTTGGTTTACCAGGATAGTCCATTGGGCCAAAATGAACCCGTTTTCAATGGAGTCCTGGGGAGAAAAGCTCCAAACAATCAAGGTTACAGTAGGTTATGAATGATAATTATACAAATGTAAAAAATATGAATGATAATTATACAATTTAAAAATAAACAATGAAAGCAAACAATGACAAATAGTACACAAACGTTACAACTAATACAAAGTAGTGATTGAAACTAGCAGATGATACAAACTAAAAAAGGAATAGTGCAAGTAAATATTTAGAAGTCATTTTGTCCTAGGATTCAAATACTTAAATGAGCAAATCAGAATTGCAGGATGAGAATCACTTCATACATGGGACTCTGAATCATATGCAGCACACAATATTACCTTGCAGATGTACAGTTTGTGCACATGGACATGAATTTATGGCATACCAGTGACATCCAGTTGAATGTATTTACACCTCTTGTCACTTATACGCTCATGTGAAACATAGTGACTCATTCAGAAAGGTGGAATCCTGCCTTATTTACATCAACAAAGTGCAAACTAGCACATAGTAGTGAAATATATTGGTCATCTGTCATTTTGGATGTCAAAATGTGCATCAAGGAAAACAAGTAGCGGACTTATTTCAGCACTTTTAATCACGTTCTGAAAGAAATGAGAAATTACAGAGAAGAAAGCCCAGATGATGTTCACAGAGATCTTCATTAGTGTGGAAAGATGTATATTAACAATGTAATTCTAAGTGAATTTCACCATGTTGGAATGCCCCCTGTAACAATATGATTATCAGGTTATGATTAGTGGTTAGTAATTTACCTATGATATGATAACAGACACTTCAGCTGTATCATTATGCTCATGCACTCACATATAAACCTAGCAGGAGATGGTAACCCAGTGACCAGGACAACCCTGTCTTAGCCTTTGTAGCAACAGCATTTGTAATTTAGTTTACTCTTTCACCTGTTCACATACAAATTTAGAAGGGGGATGACAGACTGCTGACACAGGACATCCACCTCCCAGCCACATGGCCCCACTTAGTATGCTGAACATTTGAGGGTCCCGCAGTGTACCCATCTGGAAGTACTCAGCCATGCTACTGCAGCACCTTCTTTTATCTGACATAACTACCCATGTACACCCACAAATACCATTCCGGTCTATGCTGTCCTGTAACCCTAGGTCTGTGTATGTCCTCTAGAGGTGATGGACAGCAGAGGTTGGATAGTTCAGCCTTGCAGGGAATGATGCTTAGCTACAGGCACTCAGGACATATAAATAGTGGCTGCTTGGGAAACGAGTGCCAACCAGACTCTATATGACCACGTGTGGAAAACAGTGGTGCAAGAAGCCTATGCTGTGGGTGGGAGGAACTACACCATACATGATTGTCAGAAGTATGTAAATTACATGATATAAATCCCTGTGAAAAAGCACATGACATAGCAGCAGGAGGGATGGTGACAGGAGGTAGTTCTTCATCTAGTCCCACATTAACTGAGGAAGAATTGTTTCTGGCTACTGTATATTGTGATGCTGACTGTAGAAGCATGATACCTGGGGGTGTCAGTAGAAGTTTTGGGGTGGCTAAATGTTGCATATCTCTCATGGAGGTTGGCCAGGTAAATACTGATGACTGTAGGAGTCATATGCCAACTGTTAGAGTACCCATGCAATGGTGCTTGCATTAACTACTGTCTCTGTCCTTCAGAGGTATATTGGACATACAGGCTTAGGGCCTCATCATTTGAGAAACTCTTGCCTAAAACAACAAAACAATAAAGTCAGTCTGTTTTAAGTGAGCATCTTCCTGACTCTGCCTTACTTATGGAAGTCCCACTTATACACTAATGCTGCAATGTTTATGGTGGTGCTAGACATGCATCTCAAAGGGCGTATTTGTGTATTTTTTCCTAAATTTCTTTTATATATTCTGTTCCTGAAATTGGACTATTAGAACTTTTCTGTCTTTCCTGTTCACCAAAAATTAATAAGTAAACTGAATGAAACATTTAAATGTCATATTATGGGAAGTGTATTACAGATGTGTTACTTGTTATACTATAATCCTTCTGACCATGTCTTACACTAATGTAGTGAACTCCAATCCTTTTAAACATTTTAGAGGCAGAAGGCTTCCCTCCCTGCCAGGGAGCCTGCACAATTCTTTGCAATGGGGTGTAAGCCAAGAGCCCCCCAAAGCAGCCCCCCAGCCATTCCAGTGTTACATTTCCAGACAAGAAGTTATATAATATTTGAAGAAATAACAAGAGAATGTTACAGAGCAAGTTCACAGAACAGTAAGTTTAATGGTTATTACAAATGCAGGAAGTTAAAATAGTATTTTTTTAGTGGAAAATGAAAGCAGAGCATGAAGAGTAAAGAATGAAAAGAAAGAGCAGATTTGAATTTTAGAAGGGAGAGAATAAAAGAGGGGAGAGTACGAGTCAGGGAAGGGGAATTGATGGAGAAGTGGACAGGCTTAAGCAGAAAGGGAAGAGTGAGGGAAGATATACATTTGTGGAGATTAAGGGTAAGTAGTATGGTGGCAAAGTTAGAGTAGGCCAGATCCACTGCTTGAGTATAAGTATTGCAATATTAGAGTAGGTTAGAGGCAGTGGTTGACTATAAGTATTGCAATGTTAGAATAGGCTAGAGTCAGTGGTTGAGTATAAGTAGGTGGATTAAGTGATGGCAGAGTGAGTAGTGGAACAGTTGTATGTCCATTTGGATAGAAAATGAAGGTATAATTCCCTTGTAAATTTAGAAGGACATTGTTGTGAGTGGATAGAAGGAGGAAGGTTGTTCCAGACTTTGGCAAATTTTCCATGAGTACAGTAATTGTCCTACCGGTAGCTTGGGCTTATAGACTTGGAGGAGGTATTGGTGTTCAGATCGTAAGGACCTGGTAGGGGTATAGAGGCTAACTAAGGAGCTGAGAGTGGGGCAGTCTTGAGGCCTGTATATTAGTTTGTGAGTACTTATGAGCTGTAGGAGAAGCAAGTAGTGGGGGAGTTCCAGCCATTGCAGCTGTTTGAGGGCTAGACAGTGGTATGTAGACTGGCGTTTGTTGGTGATGAATCTTGCAATCTTGTTGTAGCAGGATTCTAGTTTTGTTAGTAAAGAAGACTGTAGATTTAATAGTAAAGGGGCACCATAGGTAAGTGAGGGTAGAAGATAAGAAGAGGCTA